>NC_091128.1:167421243-167683743 GCF_040183065.1 Periplaneta americana
TATATATATATATATATATTCTCCCTGTAACATAGTCCTAGTAAGCTTATATTAAATTAATTTTCATCATTTTACTAGCTATCTCATATATTAAATTAATTATAATTCATTGAATTAAATTAGCTCATAAATTAAGTTACTACTTTACCTTATAGATTTATCTAAATTTAAATAAATGTATAGTGAAGATTATTGCTGGAGAACCTTTTAAGTGTAGTGAAAATATTTGTATTTAAATTTATATATTGTATTGATTAAGGCTGGTTGAGTGGAAGAGAAGGCCTTATGGCCTTAACTCTGCCAGCGAAAATAAAACATTATTATTATTATTATTATTATTATTATTATTACAAGCCCTCAAGCCCTGACGTACGGCTGCGGGCAAGGGTAGCTGCTTCCACAGTGGCGGAGCTAAGAACTTGTATGTGAACCAAATTTGTGATAAGAATGTAAATTAATTTCAGCTTTTAATTGAAGCACGCTTTCACTGTTAATTGCACTATACTGAAAAACAGTACTCTATACAATTTTGTACAGTTAACTATATACGAAACAAATTTTTGCATGTTTGCACAATAATGAAACAAAACAAAATATACACTTTTATACAGATTAATATACTGTTTGTCTTCTTCTCATTGCTATACAATTCAATTAACAAAATAAAACAACAGTACAAACGTTGTTATTCAAATACAATTCTCTAATAATAGTACTTTTTCTTAAACATCAGAGATCCGCTGCGATTTTTGCAGTTTTCTGTTAGTAAGCAGCTATTTAATTCTCGGAGCTATTGTTTTAGTACCAGCCAATCGCAAACATGCTTTCAATTGTTCATCACTTAGTTGTTTCTGTGACGTGACTTTATAAACTTCATTAAACAAAACAGTGTTTCGCATACGTAAGTTGTCCCGAACATTTACAACGTTCTTGCAGCAAGATTGTACTGTTTAGGAAACCTTTCTCGTGGAAAACAAGTATAGAAATGGTTAATACTTCTTCTGTTTTGATACTTATCCTTTAGCTCAATATCGCTTTGTAAATCAAGTATTTCTAATTGTAGTTCAGCAGGAATATCCAGGACATTCACTGAAAAAGATATTGCAAATATCTTAAATTGTTGTTCAAGATCTGTAATATCCTCAAATCTACGTTCGAAACTTCGCACAATTGTTGCATTATTCTTATGTATTCTTCCATGTCCAAGGATTCTAACAGGTTTCCCATGTACATCCATAAATAAGGCAGTTTCATTTCTAAGTGGGAGAAAACGTTCCAGAATTTTTCGACTTCACCACCTTACCTCGGTATGGTAGAGTAAATCCCCATACTGTTAATACCATCAAGCAGTGCCCTGAAGTCCCTATGATTGAGTCCTTTAGACCTTATGAAATTAATTGTTCGCATAACAACATCCATTACATTGCTAAGGTTCATGTTTTTAGCACATAAATATTCCTGGTGCAAAATGCAGTGCACCGGTGCCCCCAAGCGACCTCGATAGGTTCCACCACTGATAGACTGCAGTGTACAAGTGTACTGCCCGCAGTGGAAGCCGTAAGTAGGCCTGTACGCCCTCTCGCGATCTTGACTCGACTTGGCGGAGCCTGCTCTAAGGTATGCTTCGTCAAATATGGCACTGATTTGGAACATGGTAACCACACGACCTGGGTGATGATTGGTCCACTTTTCAAGGGCTGCATCGTAGTACGTACTCAATGGAAACATGAATGACACTTCCAAAGGTTGCATGTGGTGTGTTGAGTGTGGTGGGTGGCATACAATTGTAACGTGGCTTTTTCTTGCTTTTTCAACCACTTCTAGGTTTCTTGTGTGAGCCAGATGACCATCCAAAATTAACAAAATAGTATCATTTTCAGTTGGCTTGATGTGGTTTAAGAAATGGTCAAATACTGTGCCTGGTGGAGCTCCATCAGTCAGTTCCGCTTTCATTCTTTGCCTCGGAAAAATTATCATAGGAGGAACAGAATTTCCTCCTGCAGACATGCATATTACAGACGTTAAATTTTGACTTCGGTCAGCTGATGTACAGTAAATCTCCCTACTTGTCTCTGTCCTTAGGCTATGTGCAATTACCTTAAGATTTTTGGTTAAGGCAGTCCCAATTTTTGTTTCATCTACATTATAAATTCGATGAGGCTCAAAGCTCAAATTCTCCTTGTAGCAGATCGAAGAATTTTTGCATAGCAATTTTGTTAAATGCTCGAGATCTAGCAGCACAGATTGTTTCTGGGGATCTGCGAGACAAATCTGGAAGTCTGCTTAAAACCCTGTAGCCAGTCTTCACCAGCTAATTTCTTGTAGGCATTGAAAGGATGATTAAATTTATTCTTTTCAGCTAACTGAAAAGCGAGCGACCTAACATCCTTTGCAGTAAGTCCGTAATGGCACTACTGCATATTTAAAACATGCATTTTCAGTTCCTCTTCTTGTTCAGCATTAAAAACAGGCTTCCTTGAACCCAGAATTTGTTTATCCAAGGTGGCACCTACATTATTTCCTTCGACTCGCCGTCTTAGAGTGGTTCTAGGCACATTATATATTTTGGTTGCCTTTGCAGTCCCCATTTTATTTTGCTGAACAGCTTTAATGGCTTCCCTCATATTTTCCCTGCTCCAAGAATTTCTATCAGTTTTTCTAATACGTCTAACCATAGTGGAAACTGGAAAAGAAACCGAATTACGTTTTAACATTCTAGCGTTTCAATATCCTACGTCGGAGAACGGAGATACCAGACTAAAATCGCAAATCACGGTGTAAAACGGCCAAGCACTGTGTAAAACGGCCACAGTACATGACCGTTTTACACCGAACACACGCATATAAACAAACGAGCTTATAGCATAATACCGCCATCTTGGAGTTGTTTTAAACACATGCATGTTGAACTTTATAACCTTTATTATGTCAAGCAGTAGATAAACATTCCACGTTATGTATATTATGTATTAAATTACACCAAATAATAAGTACATATCTTAGATCAGAACTTCCAAAAACAGTTTTTTTATCGAAATAACCACAAACTTTGAAGACAACTATCCACGACTTCACAGATCACTTTCAGAAGCAGTCCTGATTTAGTGTACTGCATAAACCGGAAGATAGCGCCACTGATAAAGACAGGCCTACACATGGCCGTTTTACCAAGCTAGGCCGCTTTACGCTGGTCTCCCCTACATTTCTACCTATATTCATTCAGAAAAATTAGTCCACACCTGTGGAGTAACGGTCAGCGAGTCTGGCCGCGAAACCAGGTGGCCCGGGTTCGAATCCCGGTAGGGGCAAGTTATCTGGTTGAGGTTTTTTCCGGGGTTTTCCCTCAACCCAATACGAGCAAATGCTAGGTAACTTTCGGTGCTGGACCCCGGACTCATTTCACCGGCATTATCACCTTCATCTCATTCAGACGCTAAATAATCTAGATGTTGATACAGCGTCGTAAAATAACCCAATAACAACCCAGATGGAACCAGATTAAGAGGAAGACCGAGAACAAGATGGTGGAACGTGTACGAGTGGATGTGAGTAGATTAGGAATAAGGAATTGGAGGGAGTTGGCGATGGATAGAGAAGGATGGAAGAGAGCCATAGAGGAGGTTAAGGCCCACCTGGGCTGTAATACCAAATAAGAAGAAGAAAATAACCCAATAAAATAATAAAATAAATTCAGAAAAATTATAATCCTTTGAAACCCCAACATAACTTTTGGGAGACAGTGTATAGGGTAAAGGTTGGTAATATTGTGATAGTTATTTTTGAGAATTTATTACAATTTTACTGAGTGAGAGGAAGATCGGTTTTTTTTTTTTGCGTCAGCGCATTAAGGGAATGTTTTTTTTTATTCAATGCAGTGGAACTTGACTAGAGTCATTGGCCGTACAATGGCGATGAAAACTAAATGGAAAGAAAACGAAATAAAGTGAACAATGTGCACGTGACACGACGAAAGAGAGGATGTCAGCACTACTGCATTCTTTCTCTGGCCTCCCAGTACCTATCCACAAAGCTGACAGATGAAAGAGCTGGACAAGTCTTAATGTGGTTTGAGTCCATGGTGTCGGAACATCCACAGAGCATGCAGTGGGGGCTGGATAATACACCCAGGCGGTGGAGGTGATTAGGCAGTCATGACCTACTGCGGTGCAACAGCTTCTCTTCTGGGCCATTCGGGTAGAGTGGAGTTTAGGTTTATCTTTAATTTGTTCCTCCAAACTCTTATGGAAACATTGTCTCACTCGACTTCTTATATTTATAGATGCTCTATGGAATGACAGCATGTTAGAATATGAAAGGGGAGATAGTTGTTCCTTTCTTTGCCAGAAAGTCTGCTGCTTCATTCCCGGCAATACCGCAGTGAGAAGGTATCCATTGCAGATGTACAATTTTATTTAGTTTCTTGATGTCTTCTCTGCATTGTTGAATGTCATCATTAGCTGGTTGTAGTAAGTAGTTTCCAATTGCAGATATCGCTGCTTTGGAGTCACTGAGAAGTAGAGTTGTGTCGATTCGTGAACGAATCGTTCATTCGAACGACTAATAATAAAGAATCGTAAGAATCGATTCGTGGTATCAACGAACCGTCGTTCAAAAGAATCGTAACGAATCGTCATTCAAAAGAATAGTAACGAATCGTCATTCAAAAGAATATTAAGGAATCGGCATGGTATCGTAACCCACGATTCTATTAGTTGTTTGATGTAACCTGTCAACGGACATTTCCGAACCGTGTCGAATGCTCCCGAGCGAGAATGAAATCAAAATATATACTGCATTTGTTAAGTATGGAAAATAATGAACACAAACCTGAAATTTGCATAGTTAAATAGAGATGTAATGCAAAAAATATACTTCATAATAAGGTTCAGTTGATAAATTATAATTTAGAGACATTATCTTGGGTAATTTTGTAGACTAATGGAGGTCATACTGAATGGTTCCAGCCAATGAGAAAGAGACAATCCAATGTCTCGCCTCTTATGCCATCTATGAGAGAGATGTAGAACGTTTTTGTTCTACGCGTGGTTTGCAAAGGAACGTGTCTTGCGACGATTCAAAAGAATAGTTGGAATCGCAGACTGGGTAGAATCGTGAACTCGTTGACGATTCAAAAGAATAGTTGGAATCGCAGCCTGAGAAGAATCGTGAACGAATCGTTAGAATCGATTCGTAATGTGTGATTGAATCGTTGGAATCGACTTCTGAAAAAGAATCGTGTTGCCCAACTCTACTGAGAAGGACAATGTTTGGAAATGGGAAGGACCTACACAACAAGGGAATGTTCGTGGACAAGTTTCTGCACAAACCCGGTCCTTCTTTCGCTCAGTAAAATTGTACTAAATTCTCAAAAATAACTATCACAATATTACCAACTTTTACCCTATGAAATGATATGGAACGAAGAAATGAGTAGAATGAACGTTAGCAGAATGAAATTGGTATTGTTTAACGGAAACGTAAGTATTCAGGGAATTCCCCTTTTCCCGACATTTCCAACCACAAGTCTCGCCCTAGTCAGCACCTGGAGGTCGAATTCCAAGTACTCAGAAAGGTGAAGCACACTCTAATCCGGAGTAGCTTCAGTTTACTTTTTAAGTTCAGGTTGCAAAGTTTACATCGAAAACATACAACGCTGGCGCTGCATGTAGGATACGCGTTGTTTTACTCTGGTCGTGATTACACGTAGGCATCTTTTGTTATTTTTTCTACATCAAACCTATTATAATTATATTCATTCGAAAAATTTCAACCATATCAAATATTAATTTTTAATCTACGGAAATTGTGTTGACATAGCAGAATTTTTAAAACACACAGCGCGAGGGCCATTTTGTACAAATAGAAACCGCCGACAATTTGAGCGATGAACGAGAGGGTCGGGGCGCCTCTGTTATTTGTTGCATTCAAACTTTTATTACTTTTATTAACTGCGGCTCTTAGTAATTTGTGACAAATTATTGGAAACGAATGCCCGTGCATCCACGCGTGAGTAATGGGGACAGCAGAGAACTGGAACCATCAATCCAAGAGAAAAATTTTATGTTCAGAAATTGGTGTTCAGGGAGATCAAGTGCTTATTCGACAAAAATATAGCATCATAATTTAAAAATAAATCTATTTAATTTTCTTCTCTCTTTTTCTCCTCATATTTCGTATCCTTATTTCATACTGACTTACAATCTGTGGCACGCTAAGTATACCTCTTCATAGAACATCTTGTTATTCATCATCTTTTACAGTATCCACCTCGCGTCAATGGAATTCCTTGTCACAAAGTATTAGGGGCTGCAAGACAATAAACACCTTTAAGAACAGCTTAAAAGATAACCTTATTAGCATTTCACTCCAATCATACTGATTTAAACTATCACTGACTACATTGTTACTTCTTTCTTTTAGACATTATCTTGATTGTGCTGTATTTTCAAAATTGTCTCATAATAATCTCTTTCTATTATCTAATATTATTTGAAATATATTAACATTCTATGTATTTTAGTTTAATTCTGCTACACAGTTTATTTCAGTGTTTAATTAATAGTTCATAGTATTTTGTTGTTTAATTAGTAAATAACTCTTGTATACATGTAACTCTCATCTAAATCAAATTGTTGAATTCTTTGTAAGTTCATGCATATGTATATACTCTTTTTGCTGGTTGAGTGGAAGAGAAGGCCTTACGGTCTTAACTCTGCCAGCTAAAATAAATCATTATTATTATTACTATTATTATTATTATTATTATTATTATTATTATTATTATTATTATTATTATTATTATAATCCAATGTGATGTAAGGGAAAGTAGACTACAGGAGTTTTCAAAAGTACAACGCAAGTTTAATTGCTCGTATTTTCTACAAAATCTTAAAATTCTGGCACTGACTTCATCACCATGACAACGAAATTGTTTGTTTCTAGTTTTCTGGTGGTTATCAGTAGACACTTTGCTTTAACTTGGCCCGCAAGATCGCCAGATATTAACCCAACAATATTCTTCTGGACGCATGTAATACTTAAATGCGCAAAACATTGCCTAGATGCGGCTGCAGGTTTAAGGAACACAGAATATAGAATGACGTCAGTTGTTTACTTTACCGATGTACCTTCAGGTTCGTATGCAATATGAAAGACGTCAGGTGAAGGGAGCTCTTTTCATTCGGAGTTTAATGGGTGCGGGTTTTGTATTTTTTACTGTATTCTAATAGATTGTTTCAACATAGCAAGTCTATTTTCTGTTTAAAAAGTAAACCTTACATCAGGTGTTCAGTCGTTATCTAATGAAAGTAGGTACTTTGGAGATATATTAAAATACCGCCAATAAAATCTACAACTTTGCTTGTGCTTGTAAAAAGAGTCCGGATATGATTATTTTTCAGCCAATGACGAAAATACAGTGTCCTAAATTGATGTATACACTCTTTGAAGCCTACTATTTCACAGCAAAGAAATGAGATAGAAATACGATTTTTGCGGTTTATGATTCAGAAGGCAGTGGAAACCATGGAAACATGTTCATCTGTTTATAAAAAAAAAACATGGCGGTTGCCGTTCGATGAACTGAAATGTTATTGGAAAGTGGAGAATGTTGTTGAGGTTCAATGACGTTGGAGGGTTGAATTTGAAACACAATCACTAACAAGGTTAACTATCACAAGAATCCGAGACAAGTCTGAAGTCGACGGAACGGTGCAAGATGTGTTGAAAGGGCGGTGCGGAAGAAAGAAAAGTTCCACCGATAACGAGAGTGTTGATGCAGTCATGCAGGCTTTTGCACAATCCCCAAAGAAGTCAATGAGACAATGTTCTCGTGAGATTGGTATCAGCAAATCCAGTGTTCATCGAATTTTGCGAGCTCAAAAATGGAAGCCTTACATTCCGAGACTTGTCCACGCACTAAATGAGGATGACCCAGAGATGGATAGGACGAAGAGGAAGTGCTGCGGAGTTCCCGCCTCGATCTCCGGATTTAACCCCTCCAGACTTGTACCTATGAGGAGCTCTAAAGCACACAGTGTACGCCACAAAACCACAAACACTGGAGGAACTGAGAGTTCAGATTGAACATGCCTGTAATCTTATTCCATCAGCAACAATCCATTTGGTATATCGCTCTGTTGTACGTCGTTGTTGGGAGTGTACTGTGGCGGAAGGGGGTCATTTTCAACATGTATGGGCTTAAGGAATACAAAACCGCATAAATCGTATTTCTGTCTCATCTCGTTGCTGAGAAATAGTGTTTCAAAAATGTATATACAGTAGAACCTCTGTTATCCGTGGTAATGAAAGTGGTGGAGTGAACGGTTAATCGAAAAAATCGGCTAATCCGTACCATAACAAGTTTTCATAAACTAAGTACATAATATTTTCGTAATTTCCTCCATGGTCTTTTCTTTTAATACGTAGTGGATCAGAAGTTCACTAATTTGTCTGTTTTTTTTTTTTTTTTTTTACAATTCATGTCTAATTTTCCGATTAAAAACACTGGTGGCCATAATTCTGGAAACTTTTTGTTTTTGTACTGAATTATTATTACATTTGTATTAATTCACAGATTTATACAATTAAAAATGTTATTCGTGACTGACCCGTTACTTATGAGGTTGTAATAAAAGTATTATATTAAATCCTGAATATTTTAACAATAAATGATCATTACTATGTGGGAAATTATGTTCTTGTCGTTTAAGATCTAAATATTAATTTCAGATTTCATTATAATTTCCCATTATTTACTGTAATAAAAACTGGTCCATTGTTGAGTTTAAGATTATTGTTGATCAGTAGAAGTATTGTTGAGCACTGATAGCATAAAATACTAAGTCAATTGCTGTGTAGAACTTCCTATATCTCTTTAGAAGATTTCCTTCGATCTTTCAATGCTATTCGACAAATCTGCCTCACATCTCTTGGACTTACTTCAGGTTTTCTACCAGTCCTAAGTGTTCTTTTACAAGATTTTGTGGATTTGTACTTTTGCCATACCTTCTGGACGCTAGACAATGTAGCACCATTACCAAGTTTTCTTGCAATTTCCTTGATTGTGTAGCCTTCTTCTCGAAGTATGGCTGCCCTAGAAGGTGTTCAGTCCTTTCGTGGAGCCATTGTGATAAAATGATCAATAAAGTTTGTTGTAAAGCAATCAGGTGTTCACCTAACGAAATCTTAAGTCAGACTAATGACAGAAGCAAATTAATAATGTACATATTTTATGCTACCAGTGCTCAACAATGCTTCTACCGATCAACAATAATCTTAAAATCAACAATGGACTAGTTTTTATTACAGTAAATATTATGAAATCATAAATAAATCTGAAATTAATATTTAGATCTTAAACGACAAGAACATAGTTTCCCACATAGTAATGGTTATTTATTGTTAAAATATTCAGGATTTAATATAACACCTTTATTATAACCCCATAATTAACGAATCAGTCACGAGTAACATTTTCAATTGTATAAATCTGTGAATCAATGCAGATGTTATAATAATTCAGTACAAAAACAAAAAGTTTCCAGAATTATGGCCACCAGTGTACTTTAGTATTATTTTCAACGACGGGTTTTTAATGGCAAGGGGAACTCCTTATGACGACTGTCTGTGGGAAGATAGGAATAGTACAGGTCTCATGTTATAGGTTTACAAATTTTATACAGTTTATATTTTGTTTTTCATTAGCCTAAATCGCGCACAGTTGTAATACCTATCTCGTATTGTGATGTGAGATGAATCACATTTTTTTATTTTCCCAAACCATTCATTTACTTGCACCTTTTTCCGTAACACGTTTTCTTTTGACACTTGTAGAAGATAGTTTGCGTAGAAGTTAAATAGTATAGCCTCTCGAAGAGTAGACCATAATGCGTAAGGGTTAAGGTTTGTAAAAAACACTCTGTAGAAAAAATTCGTACTAATATAATGTACATCACAGTACTTCATATTTTTTCTGCGAGAGAGAAAGATGGTCGGATAATCCACCAATCGGTTAATAGGGTGACGGATAATCGGGATTTTACTGTACATCAATTTGGGACACTCTGTATATTATGGCATAAGGCGTGTAAGTTGGACATAAAAGTTAAAAAGCGTCGTGATTTGCAAAAATATTGTGACTATAAAAGACACATCGGACATCTCAAATTGTTTAGTGATTCGATTTCTGATCAGTCCACTTTTTATTATGACTTGTACCTGATGTTGATATGTGCAGATATTCCGTTCCACATTGTAAACACTTGATTAGAAAGTAAAAATCTAGAAAATTGCCGACTTCAACAACCATGCGTACACAATACTTATCCTCGTGTTGTAAAAGAATTTTAAATTCTATACTTACGACCAGTTGTGACAACAATAAAAGGATTAAACTAAAACAGAAGAGAGTTCTTGAAAACATCCTGCATACTGAAGACACTGTGAAGTTCACTATTTCAAATTCGCACATCAAGTAATGTCGAAGGAATATTTTCTTAGTACAAACATTGTTTCAGTGACAATAGAAACAGTTTTATACTTGACAAGAAATTAAGATGCATTGAGAGATAATTTGCTGAAAAAGTATTGATAATGCGGCGTAGGAAAACTATTCTATAGCACAAGACACTGAAACTTCCAACTTGCATTTTTATAAGTTCTACGGTGCGAAAATCTGACAGGTTAGGTTAGGTTAGTTTAGGCTTTTCGGATGCCTTGCATATACGAATCTGTGACAGGTTACGTTAAATTAGTTTAGGCTTTTGCTAAGTCTTGCATATGTTAAGTGAAGTTAAATGTGCATTTTGCGTTCATTTTGAATTGTTCTACCGTACCTCTTTATTTTAGGTGTTATATAATTAGGCTACTTTTAGGTTATCTATACCGATCAATTGTTTCTAATTTTTGTCTATTTTCTAATAGGCCTATGTTAAAGAGTCAACTGATGTCCTATATGAATTCTTCAAATTGTAAACTACCTTCCCTCTGAAAATTAGACCATATGCCTTACAAAGTCAAGTAAAGTTAATATAAGGTGGGTGCTCCTGTTATGGCCATGTTCCTGATATGGCCACTCCCCTATTGTGAGTTAGTTAACCAAACAATCCGCTAAATTGCAGCAGGATCCAGTGAAAGGGCAACCTGGTATGTTACTTGATCGTTTTCCATCCAGTCAGGTTGAGCAATATGGCGTCAGTTGCCTGTTTTGCGGTTTTCATGTGACCTCTTCTTATTTTTCTCCGGTAAGTCTCCTTTGTTTTATGCATGTTTTTCAAAGACTTGTTCATGAAAACCATAGTACTCCATTCAGTTTTTAATGTTCTGTTGATTGGTGTTGTAGTTGATGGCGTATCTTTTACGAGTTGTTCATAATCAAACGATTTTCGTGAAAGCTTACCTGCTCCTGATATGGCCATATCAAATGCACCATGGCCATATCAAGTTCATTTCACTTTTATTTTTTTCACTTGACAAATTTACATGCCTTATAGCTGGGATTGCACAAAAGTTTGTATTTTAAGAAAAACAACTTAATTTTTTATGGAAAAACCTATTTTGACTACACTTTTGAATTATAAAAAAGATTATTGAGTGTCATGTTTATTCATTTTATACCAAAATTATTTAATTTTAGCATAACTGCGCTATCAAACTGAAAACAATCACGATTTGTAGAACATGGAACAAGGGTGGCCATTATTATCATGTGCACATGTTCCTGATATGGCCACTAGGTAGACTTTTGGAATTTGGGACTTTTTGGACAATTAAAGCTATTTTATGGGGAAAGGAAATTGTTTTAAGAAAGTCCATTAGACTGAGACCAGTATGAAACATGTGGTTTACATTTTTTTTTCAAAATGGCGGCTAGAAAAATTCTCAAACCTTAGCATGGCCATATCAGGGACACCTACCTTAATATGTTCATTGCTCTTTGTATACAAAACTCAAGAGCAATGTTCCTAGGAATCTTAGAAGAATGGCATATTCTGGATTAAAAGAAGTAATACTCTTCTTCCTGCGGATGAAACACGGTTTTCCAATAGCACGACACACTGAAACTTCCTACTTGCATTTTTCTAAGCTCTACGGTGCGAGAATCTGACAGGTTAGGTTAGTTTAGGCTTTTCGGATGCCTTGCATATACGAATCTGTGACAGGTTATGTTAGGTTAGTTCAGACTTTCATATATTAAATGAAGTGAAATGTGCATTTCGCGTTCATTTTGAAGTGTTCTACCTCTTTATTTCACGTGTTAAACAATCACTTATCTACACCAATCAATTCTTTCCAATTTTTAGCTATTTTCTAATATGTTTTCAAGTCCACTGGCGTCCTATATGAATTCTTTACATTTTAAACTACCTTCCCTTTGAAAATTACGCCATTTACCCAATTTTTTCGTGAAAAAAGACCTTCAGTCTCGCCTGCTATAGAAAACCCAAAATTATTATTATTATTATTATTATTATTATTATTATTATTATTATTATTATTATTATTATTATTATTATTATTATGTATAGAAGTTTTGAGTAAATTGTCTGGAGATAAAAGCTTGCTTGGATAATCCGCCAGGATAATCGCTCATAGCAGCTGGTCAGTCCCCCTCATCCCTACGTATTAATATTAATGAGTTAGAAAATCGTGTGGAGGGCCCATAAAAGCAGGAGATAGCGAGTCCTCCCCGTCCTTGTCTATGCCGTGCTTTCCCGTAATAATTGCGGCGTATCTCTCGCATTATAACCCTATTCAAAGCTACTGACAGACCGACCGGTGTGTGTTTTTTTATTTTACCTGCAACTCAAATATAAGAACACAGCAAGGTTGCCACCGGGTGCACACGGTGCAGTGACCACCACACTGGTCCAGCCTCTGAAGTAACCTCACTCAGCTGGTTGCTTTCCCCTGTATTTATTCGTTTTGCCAATCTTCTCCTGTCTTCTTTCTTTTTCTAAGTACCAATGCATAATTTATTTTCTTCCTTTATTCTTATCCTACCTCCTTTTTATTCTTCTACTTATTCTTCCTTTTGTATATTTTATTCTTTTTTCCCGTATTACATTCCTTTTCGGTTTTCTTCTTCTTCTTCTTCTTTTTCTTGTTTTTCTCCTCCAACCTAGTGTTCATCTTCTTCATTCTTTATCCTTCTTATTCTTATTTTCTTCTTTTTTTGTACAATCATTCTCTTTTTCTTCCTTGTTTCTATCAGCTGTTTTCTTTTTTTTCAGATTCCTATTAATCTCTAAATACCTATTATTATTATTATTATTATTATTATTATTATTATTATTATTATTATTATTATTATTATTATTACTATTACTATTATTATTATTCTTATTCTAATTATTCTTATTCTAATTATTCTTATTCTTATTCTTCTTCTTCTTCTTCTTATTATTATTATTATTATTATTATTATTATTATTATTACTTACTTACAAATGGTATTTAAGGAACCTGCAGGTTCATTGCCACCCTCTCATAAGCCCGCCATCGGTCCCCATCCTGTGCAAGATTAATCCAATCTCTATCATCATATCCCACCTCCCTCTAATCCATTTTAATATTATCCTCCCATCTACGTCTCGGCCTCCCCAAAAGTCTTTTTCCCTCCGGTCTCCCAACTAACAATCTATATGCATTTCTGGATACGCCCATACGTGCTACATGCCCTGCCCATCTCATTATTATTATTGTTGTTATTATTATTATTATTATTATTACTTACTTACAAATGGTATTTAAGGAACCTGCAGGTTCATTGCCACCCTCTCATAAACCCGCCATCGGTCCCCATCCTGTGCAAGATTAATCCTATCTCTATCATCATATCCCACCTCCCTCTAATCCATTTTAATATTATCCTCCCATCTACGTCTCGGCCTCCCCAAAAGTCTTTTTCCCTCCGGTCTCCCAACTAACAATCTATATGCATTTCTGGATTCGCCCATACGTGCTACATGCCCTGCCCATCTCATTATTATTATTATTGTTATTATTATTATTACTATTATTATTATTATTATTATTATTATTATTATTAACTTACTTACAAATGGTATTTAAGGAACCTGCAGGTTCATTGCCACCCTCTCATAAGCCCGCCATTGGTCCCTATCCTGTGCAAGAGTAATCCAATCTCTATCATCATATCCCACTTCCCTCTAATCCATTTTAATATTATCCTCCCATCTACGTCTCGGCCTCCCCAAAAGTCTTTTTCCCTCCGGTCTCCCAACTAACAATCTATATGCATTTCTGGATTCGCCCATACGTGCTACATGCCCTGCCCATCTCATTATTATTATTATTATTATTATTATTATTATTATTGTTTAGTCAATTGTCCGAAGACAGTTTGAACCTCATAAGTAACACCAATAAGGCATCACTCATGAGGCAACTAGGCCAGGAGATAATGTGATAGGGTGGCCAGTTCCTTTCCCCTCTCCAATGCCTTCATCGCCGACTAGCTTCATATTACACTAATCAGACTTCAGATGCATACTTATTGTTCTTCCTCTGACACATATCGTTAAGTGAGATGGACTGCATGATTATAGATAGGCTATACATATCACCCAGAACCTCACTCAGATATTATTATTATTATTATTATTATTATTATTATTATTATTATTATTATTTTATATTAACATTCTTTAAATTTACGAGGTGTTATAGGAAGTTAAAAGGAGGAAGCTTTTAATAATAAATGAAGGAACGTCTTCTGCGGACCTCTGGAAAGAGAACTAGGAAAACATTAGTGAACTGTTTTCAGCGAAGTGTGGCATTGTATGGGGGCGGAAACATGGACGAAACGAAGAAAAGCGAATAGAAGCGTTTGAAGGGGAGTGGGTAGTGATGCCTGTGCGATTAAAAAATTTCAGTACAAAAGTTTAGTTCAATATTTCTAGGCTTTTAGCGCTCAGAGTGGAATAAAAATTTCCATGCTTATACAATCAATCATTCTGAATTCAGTGGTATGAATGACAACTAATTAATTTCGTATCCAAGTGCAAAAGAAAGGCCCTAACTGAGAACTTGTTTTCCTACTTTGCTAAGTGTACCTTATTCTTCAGGTGCACATTACTTGCTACACTCTTTACTCATATGCCTAGAATTTTGTTAAGTTATCTAGAAATGTATATTGTAAATTCTAAAGCAAAATTTAGTTAAATATTTTAGTCCTAGTGAAACAGAAAAAATATTGAACTTTGTTTAACATTTTTTGGAATTTTTTTCAATGCATATCTGATTTTTCTCGTGTTATGTGTGTGATATTCTTAAACCCGTTGGTCCACGATGTAGAACACAGGCTGCAGGAAACACTGTAAAAATTTCATATAAATCGATTCAGTAGTTTCAGATAAAAATACACTTAACTTTTAAAAATGTCAACTTACCGAAAACTGTATTTAAAAAAGGATTATGAACTATATGCACCGCGAAATTTAAAGGGCTTATTTGCAGAAATACCCCGCCCCCCACAATATTTATATTGTTTTAAAGAGCAAGTTTTATACTTCTTTTTTAACACAAAATAAAAAATCGAATTTTTGACCCCTAATCACTACCTGGTTCCCTTGAAATGTGGATACGGAGAAGAATGGAAAGTGTGAAGTGGACAGACAGAATAAGAAATGAAGCTGTGTTGGAAAGAATGGATGAAGAAAGAATGATGCTAGAACTGATCAGGGAGAGGAAAAGGAATTGGATGGGTCACTGGCTGAGAAGAAACTACCTACTGATAGATGCACTGGAAGGAATGGTGAACGGGAATAGAATTCGGGGCAGAAGAAGATATCAGATGATGGACGACATTAAGATTACATGGATCATAATGAGGAGACTAAGAGGAAGGCAGAAAATAAGAAAGACTGAAGAATACTGGGTTTGCAATGAAAGACCTGCACTTGGGCAGAACACTATGAAAAAAAAATAGTAATGGTTACATTTTGAGACTAAGGACGAACTTAAAGGGGTTATGTCCTCCTTTCGCTAATATAAATTTAATAAAATTCAGAATTTAATTTCTACATACTACCTTGAATTAATTTTCGCTTCAATTTGATACAGTGATTAGTAGAGATGGAACGCCGGACACCGAACTTATGAAGTTAACTACGTCGCGTGTTATACAAATCGTGTTGTTTACATCAAGTCAGGATAGTACAGGGACTTCTACTGAGCATTGCTATGCTTGAATAAAAATATTGCTCCGTATAGTTAGGTGACTAAAACAGATTATAACACATATTTACCAAAGCGACTTACCTCATTCTCTTCGTTACAGAAATTTTTTAGTAGGTTATTTTACGACGCTTTATCAACATCTTAGGATATTTAGCGTCTGAATGAGATGAAGGTGATAATGCCGGTGAAATGAGTCCGGGTCCAACACCGAAAGTTACCAAGCATTTGCTCATACTTACAGAAAATGGTGGTAGATTTTAAATAAAAAGGACACTTTAAGTGTCACTAATTTTGTTGTAACATACAACCATGTACATTCCTAAATTGTCAAACATAAAACTGTTTTGATTGTCACTGAAACAATGTTTGTATTAAGAAAATATTTCGACATCAGATGATGGTGCGAATTTGAAATAGTTGTGGCTCATAGTGTTGTTACAGCAGTTGTTTTATATTCAGCCATTTTTTTTGTTTCACCATGGATCCAGGAACGCGGTCCCATACTGGGTTCAGAGAAAGACCCGTGTTCTACATTAAAAATTAAATATCGAAATATCCAGTATTCAAATTCCGTTATATAAGACTATAAACCAGTTTTATGGATGTAAATCTATTATCAGAGAAATTATACTTAAAAACTGTATTGAATCTTCGGAAAAATAATCGAAACATAAGATCCTGCATCGTTTTGAATGTAGGTCTATTATATTTTTTATTTTATATTTTTATTTATTTTATTTTGCTAATAATTGTAACATAAAATATAATATATACAGAAAAAAACATTAGGTCGCCCCTGAAAGAGTAGAACTCGTGCTCAGGGGCGGATTCCTGAATTGAAATTAATAAGTATACAATACAATTTTTCTTATGCCTACCATGCAATTATTATAGTATATAAATTTAAATTTACAATTTTTCAATTTTTATGAAATCCATTCATAGCTTTTTAAATTTAATAATAGAACTATTAGTATTGACAAGATTAGGATATTTAAATATAAATTTGTTATATATTCTTGGGCCTAAATTACTACTATGATTAAATACAGTAACAGTGTTGGATTTTGGTTCAAACAATCTTAAAGAATTCATACCTTTTGTTTCATAACTATGAGAATACAACTCAAAATTATTTCGATTTTTATGTATGAATTTTATTAATACAATATAATAAATGTTAAGTACATTAAAGTATAAAAAAATTTTGAGATGGAAAATCAATAGGTTTATGAAGACATATTTTAATTATTTTCTTCTGTAATAAATAAAGCGGATTAAAATTGGATTTAAATGAGCTACCCCATCCTATAATTCCATACATAATTACCGATTGAAATAAAGTTAAATATAATGTGCGTAATAAACTTATTGACAAGTAATTCCTCAGTAAAACAAAATAATATACTATTTACATAATTCATTACAAAGGTAATTAATGTGTTGGTTTCATTTTAAATGATTATCGAAAATTATGCCTAAATACTTAACTTCAGAGGACTCTTTAATATTCGGACATTTACGCTGTATAAGACAACAATCAATATTAGGCCTATGTAATTTAATACTTAATATAGATATGGTGAGAGGGGTTCATTTATTGCGAATATTTTGCAAAGAAAATCATGGATTGAGGCTGACGAGAATAACTGCACAACATCATTGGAGTCAAAGAGACGTGATTATAAAAATAACTTTACCTAGCCAAGAATCGATCCGGTAACCCTCTAGCACGCAGCCCGCCGCTCCTACAAGCTATGCTAACATATTTACTTAAATAAATGATTAGGGTGAAAACGTGTATAAACAGGTTAATATAAACGGGCGGTGAACTGCAGGCTGTAGCGGTCGAAGTATCTGGACATGGACGAAAGATAAGTTAAATTGCACGCATGAAATTTCATCACAGTAGTTTACAGCTTATTTTCACCCTCAAAAAATATTTTCGATCTTAGACACCTTCAGGGTGATTGAATTACGATATGGCCTTCGAAACGTACTGAAATTAATTGTCTAACGTTTCGAAACAATTTATAGACATCCCAACATGAGAAGTCGTTAGAAGTATGTGCTAGGGACGGGACAGGTTACGCTAAGCACTGTTTTAAAAGCACCAACTCTCGGAATTTGTTGTAAAATTTACAGGAAACTGCAATAAAGTCGCTATGATCTATATTAAACAAACGACATCGTGTTATAATCAAACGAACGGAATGAAAAGGAATCATGAATGGATGCTGAAAGCTGCTGAAGTAACCCTCAGCACCATCAGTTATTGTCATTTTCATCCTCACGGAGTCTGTGTTTTCTCTCAGAGTATATTTTTGCACAGACAAAAAAATTATAGGCAACTAAGATGGCCATAGGTTAAAAGAATAACGAAAAAGATTACAAATGGTGTAATGTATATGGCACACTCTTCCTTTGAACATGCATTTGATGCAAATATATTTATTCCCAGCCAATAAATTAGTATTAAATTGTAACAGTACTGCCAAATTAAATTCAGCATGTTTTGCAAGAGATAGTAAGGGTTTGGAATTCAACGGGATACATCAGCTGCTTGTCTATGAGGATGACGTGAATAAGTTAGGAGAAAATCCACAAATGATTAGGGAAAACACGGGAATTTTACTGGAAGCAAGTAAAGGGATAGGTTTGGAAGTAAGTCCCGTAAAGACAAAGTATATGATTATGTCTCGTGACGAGAATATTGTACGAAATGGAAATATAAAAATTGGAAATTTATCTTTTGAAGAGGTGGAGAAGTTCAAATATCTGGGAGCAACAGTAACAACTATAACTGATACTCGAGAGGAAGTTAAACACAAAATAAATATGGGAAATGCCTGTTATTATTCGGTTGAGAAACTTTTATCATCCAGTCTGCTGTCGAAAAATCTGAAAGTTAGAATTTATAAAACAGTTATATTACCGGTTGTTCTGTATGGTTGTGAAACTTTGACTCTCACTTTGAAAGAGGAACAGAGATTAAGGGTGTTTGAGAATAAGGTGGTTAGGAAAATATTTGGGGCTAAGAGGGATGAAGTTACAGGAGAATGGAGAAAGTTACACAACACAGAACTGTACGCATTGTATTCTTCACCTGACATAATTAGGAACATTAAATCCAGACGTTTCGGATGGGCAGGGCATGTAGCACGTATGGACGAATCTAGAAATGCATATAGAATGTTAGTTGGGAGGCCGGAGGGAAAAGACCTTTAGGGAGGCCGAGACGTAGATGGGAAGATAATATTAAAATGGATTTGAGGGCGGTGGGATATGATGATAGAGAATGGATTAATCTTGCTCAGAATAGGGACCAATAGCGGGCTTGTGTGAGGGCGGCAATAAACCTCCGGGTTCCTTAAAAACCAATAAGTAAGTAAGTAAGTTAGTAAGTAAGTAAGTAAGTTAGTAAGTAAGTAAGTAAGTAAGTAAGTAAGTATCTAGGCCTATATCTTAAAAACAATATATTTTGCGTACTTCCACTCAGTACTGAGTTCCGCAATAATATTCCGTGGAAATTTAAAGATAGTAACAGTATATTCCTACTACAAAAAAGAGAGATAATTTGTTTAAACAAAAGCCGCCCTAAATAAGGGTTCGATAGATCGGCCTACTAATCAATTCATAAAGAATAATAAGTAAACAAAACAATTTTGTGACACTTGGAAAGAAAAAGAAAAAACATTAAGATAAGAAAACGTAGGAAATCATTTACAATAAAAATTTAGGTGCTAAATCTAGGAAATCGGGTAAGACCATTAAAAAAACTACAAATAATATCCATGGATTATCAGTATATATTTTTCATTAATAAACTTCTTCGTATGTAATCGTGAAAACTTCGTAACTAATTCAACAGTTAATGGCATTAATACTCGTAAAAATGAATTTTATACTCCATTGGCAAATCTATCGTGTTACCAAAAAGGAGTGCGTTATATGGCAGTAAATTTTTAATAGTATCCTTATGGATAAAAAAAATGTCACACTCAAAACATAAGATTATTTAGGGACAAATTAAAGAAGTACCTAATTTCTCACGCCTTATATTCTGTAGGTGAATTTAGGACATTCAACAACACTGCATGGATATTTCTGTCTTGTATTAAGTATCGATACTAACTCTTTGTTTTGTACTAGTATAATATAAAACTCTCCTATATATATATTTCCACTAGACTGTAACTCTAATTAAGTTTTTGTAGTAATATTAAAAAAAAAATTATTGACATGTTCCATATTCTAGATGTGAAGCGATGTACGAATACCATGGAATGGAAATAAATAAAATGCAGTACAAAACTGATATTTCATATAAGATTGAAATAGAACTATAATATAAAAAAGCTAAAATGAGATTTTATCCGCCACGGGTGATAATTTCCATTACTGGTATATAAATTTAATTTTTAAATTGTAAGCTTTCTTTGTAATGTGTTGTTTGTGAAGAAGTTATAAATAGGTTCGTTGCAGCACAGTTCGATTCTGAACTCCCAGTTTCCTGTTCCAACGTGCTTAGGAACTCGTTCGAAACGAGTGAAATTGGTTCTCGATTAAGAGCGGGAACTGGGAATTCTGAACTGTTGACGCATGCGCAGATGGCTTAATCTGAGCTTAAGGTTAAAACGCATCGGGACTGGGCAGGTTAAAATTAAAAAATAGTCGATCTTGAAGGACTTGGAAGATGATAGTGATATATTTCATGGCGAATTAAGTTCGGAAGATTAATATAATTTTAATATGAGGAGAAATTCCGAAGGCCGTGAAAAAATAGTTCAAGAAACGTTCCAACAATATAAAATTCCGAACTCTGGGAGTATGAGAGTTTCTCACTCATATCGTTCAACACCTTGAAAACGGCGCAAATATTAAGAATATTGCTGGAGAGTTAAAGGTAATATTTATTTATTTTTCTTTCTTTCTACCTATTTATTTGTTTATTATTGTATTTTATAGATAGATATAGGCCTACTCTAGGAAATAAAATTAATTTATATTACCGTTGTATCAGATTCTTTTTACACACAAATTCCACAATTTGGGACATTTGGCCGAAATCTACGGCTGACCACTAGGATCCAGAATACAAAGCAGAGGTTAAATTAAAAATACAATATGATTGCGGAGAGAATACGGAACAATGATAAATTTAAAAATAAAGTACAATTTGATTTCGAAGAAACATGAGATGAAAATACATTGAATAGTGATGGACTGAAGTAAAAAAAAAAATAGATAGGCCTAGTATTATACAAGTGATTGTGTAAAATGGATAATGAATCTCTCAATACCATTAGACAAATTTTGTTAATGTCCTCATTAGAAAATTTAAGAGAAAGGAGAATGGTTTTAGTTAACTTAAATGAAGTTCTCCTAGCGCCAAAAAAGAAGTCCTTTCACTTCCCATGTATTAATATTCATTTTGTATCTCTCACTGAAGTAAGGAATACATGGGTTGTAAATAGACTTCTTTTCACCGTTAACGTTATTGGCTTGTTGATCATCCTTCTCAAAACGGACAGTGGGGTCAAGAATGAGGCTTCTTTGATTCCGGCGATCGATGGCTATAATGTCTGCTCTTCTCGTTGACCCATTCTCAGCCAAGCAGTGCACTTCTTCGTAAACCTCCCACTTTGCCTTCCGAAGAGTGGTTGCGATGGAGCTTCTCACTTTATGATGGCGATTGTTCCTCAGTAGTTCTCCTTTAGGGCAATAACCCAAAACATGCCCAAGGGTTTCTACTTCGCTGCATCCTGGATGACGACAGTTTTGATCTTGAAAGGAACGACCTGGCACCGATCGTACTGCTGCGATGTTTGTGGACATCTTTATGGCATTGGTCCACTCTGAGGATGACATCCCTCTTCTATTACTAATCCAAGAGTTGTTTTTTGGATCTTCACTGTAAATTACCACTCCACATTAGCATTTCTGAAATAGGTAGCCATTCCCATGCGATCGATTTTTCACTGTCCATAATATTCCTTACTTTCATGCTCTACCTAAACATGATGCTTGCCGATTGCAGGGGACTTGCTCCGCTTGTTGTATCTAAGTAGGTAAAGATTGGTTTTCTCCTATAACGACGGAGTAGTGTACGGTATTACACCAAAACTCTAGCGATGACTGTGTGTGGAAACTTGCTTCCATTGTTGAGTCAGTAGAAGTAATGACAAAGGGCCGATCTGCTTTTGCGATGTTTAAGTACTAGACTGTCTCCAACTTAGAAGGGTCGCCAACCCACTCCAGTGATTTGACGTCATCTGTTATCATGAAGTACTTGTCAATTAGATCTACGTGTACCTACGTGGAACTTGATCATAGCCTTGATGTGTGCCGTGTTACCAAGGGGGGACAAGGAACTAATTTTTTTCAATTAATATTAGAGAAGAAAAATTCGCTCCGGCGCCGGGGATCGCACCCAGGTCCTTGGTTCTACGAACAAGCGCTCTCACCATTGAGCTACACCGAAGTCCCATCCACAGCACCGGATCGAACTCCCCTCCTACAGTGTTTTTCTCTTTGTGGCCTGACTCCAAGTTGGGCATGTATGTTGACATTAGATATTAAGTCAACTGCCATTATACAAGGAGAGCACTCAGTTACCATAACAGATATATTCTGTAGGACCAAAAAAATAATAATCTTTTCGTAGGTAAATTTTTTCAGTTTCTCTTTCCATTGATACCATTTTCATGCACCTGAGGCTCATAGAATGTAAATTACATGTGTTCGAAATCGGAAAGGTATTTTGTAGGAGACACGCACGCACGCACACACACACCCACACGCACGCACACACACACACCCCCCCCCACACACACACACACACACACACACAGGGTGATTCACTAGGATTTATTGTACCTTGTAGAGCTTATTTCCGAAGACATTTTGAACAAAAAATGTCATATAAACATTTGTCCTAATCTAAATATTTTCAAAGTTACATTAATTTGAAGTTGCTAGTACACACAAATTCCACAATTTGGGACATTTGGCCGAAATCTACGGCTGACCACTAGGATCCAGAATACAAAGCAGAGGTTAAATTAAAAATACAATATGATTGCGGAGAGAATACGGAACAATGATAAATCTAAAAATAAAGTACAATTTGAGTTCGGAGAAACATCAGATGAAATTACATTGAAGAGTAATGAAATGAAGTAACAAAAAAAATTACATAGTATTATACAAGTGATTGTGTAAAATGGATAATGAATCTCTCAATACCATTAGACAAATTTTGTTAATGTCCTCATTAGAAAATTTAAGAGAAAGGAGTTTTAAGAATAAAAAAAAAAAATATTATAAATAGAGAATGAACTACGTATTCAGAAGTGTCATTTCTTTAATTGGCTAGTGTTCTGAAGCTAAAATTATGTTGTTAATGGCTTTGCACAGATTTTATTTTTCAATTTTTGACTAA
Source organism: Periplaneta americana (assembly GCF_040183065.1). Taxonomy (NCBI): domain Eukaryota; kingdom Metazoa; phylum Arthropoda; class Insecta; order Blattodea; family Blattidae; genus Periplaneta; species Periplaneta americana. The sequence continues at coordinate 167,444,891 of NC_091128.1, forward strand.
AAATGACATCATTCTTACGTATTTACAAAAAAAAAATTATTACAAATCATACGACTTTAGGAACTTGATTCTTTACAGTTTAATTATGCATCCCAATGTACAGTCTTACAGGATTTACAAGAGTGGCGTGATTTGTATTTTACAAACAACTTCAAATTATTTTATTTTTATTTATTTATTTATTTATTTATTTATTTATTTAACCTTGTAGAGATAAGGCCATCAGGCCTTCTCTTCCCCTCTACCAGGGGATTAAAACTACAATATTAAGAATACAATTACAATTATAATTACAATTAATATTAAATTTACAAATACAATAAAAATCAAAGTACTAAAAGATTAACTCATTAATAAAAGCTAGACGGTTTATTGTAAAAGTTAAGAAGAGAGAAGCATTTCTTTTATTGATTAAGTAAAAATTAAACCTACTCTACGCAGTAAGAAAATGCTTAATAAGCTTGCTTTTGAACGCTACTAAATTCCGACAGTCTCTGATATCACTGGGTAGGGTATTCCACAAGCGCGAGAGCGAGATTGTGTGTGATGATGAATACGATGATGTCTTATGTGTTGGTATGGCTAGTATGCGGCTATTTTACGTGCGTGTGAAGAGATTATGATATGATGACAGGTAACTGAAACGGGAGGCAAGGTAGGTAGGTGTAGAAGTGTGAAGGACTTGGAAAAGGAGAACAAGAGAATGAAATTTATGAAAATTAGTGTAATTTTGAAAATATTGAGATTATGAAAAATGTTTACATATCATTTTTTGCTCAGAAAGTCTTCGGAAATAAGTTCCGTAAGGGGCGATAAATCCTTGTCAATCACCCTGTGTGTATACAGGATGTTTAAAAAATATGGGGCATAATTTCAGGTATGTACATCCCACATGTAGACAGTCTAAATAGTCCATTACAAAATGTGTCCGGAAATGCTTTATTTCCGAGTTATGGCCTTCACAACATTGAAATTCACCGGAACGTTTTTCTTTCCGCAGGTCGTTGCCGTCAAAGGAGACATTAAGAGGGCACTCTGACAGTTCATTCCGAGGCGAAGGTTACATTCAGCGTTGTGTAGGCGTTAGACTGTGCGACATGTATTCAAATCAAGAGCTGGCAGAGATACACTTCATGTACGGTAAGGCGGACGGCAATGCTGCGCTGGCTCGTCGTTTGTACCAGGAGAGGTACCCATAGCGACAATGTCCAGATCGGAAGACATTTGTACGTCTCCATTACCGTCTATGCGAGTATGGAAAATTTAACTCTCCTGGTTTGGGAAGGGGACGACGAAGATCTACAACTCCAGAAGTACAGGAGGAGATTCTGGAGGCTGTGAACATGACTCCTTCTATCAGCACACGAAGGGTAGCGTTGCAAGTCAATGTTCCTCATACGACTGTCTGGAGACTGTTGAAAGAGTATCAATTGTATCCTTATCATTTGCAACGTGTACAGGCCCTGTCACCAGCAGATTACCCTGCACGAGTTAGGTTCTGTCAGTGGTTCTTGCAGCAGTGTGGTGTAAATCCGAACTTTCCTGCCTTAGTATTATTTACAGATGAAGCACAGTTCACACGAGATGGCATAACAAATTTCCACAATTAGCATGTATGGGCGTATGAAAACCCACGTGCATCACCAGGTGCGGTTCTCCCTCAACATGTGGGCCGGTATCATTGGTGATCTATTAGTTGGACCCCATGTACTTGTAAACAGACTTACGGGCCAGGCGTACACAAACTTCCTGGAAAACAACACACCTCATGTTTTAGAATACACTCCACTGATCAATCGTCAACACATTCACTTCTTGAATGATGGCGCTCCTGCACACTTCAGTCGTACGGCTCGCCGGTACTTGGATCGAAGGTTTCCTGATCGATGGATAGGTAGAGGTGGCCCAATTGCTTGGCCTCCACGCTCACCTGATATGAACCCTCTGTGGGGCCATTTAAAATCATTGGTTTATTCGTCTCCGGTGCCTGATTTGGAATCCCTTCGGAATCGAATTGTGGCATGTTCTGAGGACATACGCAATACTCCTGGAGTTTGGGATCGTGTTCGCAGGTCAATGAGACATCGATGTGAGGTGTGTATTCAAGCAGGAGGTGGACATTTTGAACATCTTCTGTAATGACAACGACCTGCGGAAAGAAAAACGTTCCGGTGAATTTCAATGTTGTGAAGGCCATAACTCGGAAATGAAGCATTTCCGGACACATGTTGTAATGAACTATTTTGATTGTCTACATGTGGGAAATACATACCTGAAATTATGCCCCGTAATTTTAAACACTCTGTATATATAATTTTTTTTCCCCTCTCCCATTCTTCTTGCATTTTTCAATTTTAATTAAACGATTATAAAACTCGCCACACTTGACTGGGGCATCGCTCATTAGATGTGGTAAAGTGATAGCGTGGATGAGGGCCCTTGGGGCGTGGGCACCCGGTGCGGGTCGGGGCGAGTCCCGGCGGTTATCTGTTCGGTAAACACTCCATGAGGACTATCTGATGTATTCGCGGGCGGAGGCCACATCCGGCGTCTTGCGCCGCGCTATCATTGTGTGTGTTTTATGCTGCAGTTCGCATGCACACGTGTTATTTGAAATAAGTTATAGCGAGCTGCTTTCCACAATTCGGTAGCCCACTTCCAACCCTCTCCCCTCCACCACTGCTCTTCACTCCGTGAGGCTAACTCGAATCTATTACATTTCCACCGTCAGGGGTCAGCATTAGCCGAGATCTGGATTACGTGTTGTCTGTCCATTATAACTAGTTTCAAGTGGAGTTCACCTCCGAAGAGGCGTTTCATAGGTATCAATTGTTTATTCTTCACAAGTCCTTATACAGGGTGTTAACTAATATCTGAGATACATTTGGGGAATGGACAGAGGTAGTGTTACCATGAGAAGAAATTCTATATCGGAGGACATGGAATCTAAAATAAGAGGACATTGCTGAAAAAGGAGGACTTTTTAAAAATTAGTGTAAACGAAATTAAGTAAAGATAAAAACAATGGCTCACCTTAGTTAGTTTTCTAACTAGTTGCTAGATCAGTATTACATCTGTATGACTTGAGGCTTTCCCGGCGTTTGATGTAGAATAACTCTTCTCGGGTTCTCAGCCAGGTGAGTTGGAGATTAGCTTCCAAGCTTTCGACGGCTAGCTCTACCATCTTCGTCCCTGAAGAAGATGGCAGAGCTAGCCGTCGAAAGCTTGGAAGCTAATCTCCAACTCACCTGGCTGAGAACCCGAGAAGAGTTATTCTACAGTATTACATCTGTACCCTATTTATCGGTGGAGCACACTTTTTTGCAGAAGAGCCTGAAGAGACAAACTTATATCTTGTAACAAATAACTATGGAACTATTCACAGGGCATGTCCTTGAAATTATATTTCATTATGATAATACCTCTGACTGTCTCTATTAGCATATAATTTCGTTCTTTTATCCACTGAGCAGATATTAGGGAAAATACTCTCTCAACACTTCCATTGTGACTTGGGATAAATAAATAGAATTGACATACGGAACTGTATTTATAAGAGTTCTGAGAAAGTTTCAGTGCTCGCAGAACTATTGGAATATTTTTTCGATTGGAGCGATATTTTACTACTTAATCAACTTATTATTCCCAGAACATGAATTTTACCAGCAATTGAAAAGTACTGGGAATAAATTTGAATAAGGAACGAAAAAAATTTTCCTTCCAAGGCAGGATTCGAACCACGAAAGTCTTGAATAATTTGAATAATTTCGAGGGAAAAATTGTTCCGGAGCCGGGTATCGAACCCGGGACCTTTGGTTTAACGTACCAACGCTCTACCACTGAGCTACCCGGGAACTCTAACCGACACCGATCCAATTTTTCTCTCTATATCCACAGACCTCAAAGTGGGCTGACAACCGTCAAGCAACCAACTCGAGTGCACACTAACTCCGTGTGACTTAAATTGTGGTTTTCTGTTAACGAACAGTGACGTGTATTATGCAAATCAAGATTTCAGGTATAACTCCCCGTAAATACCCGGCTCCGGAACAATTTTTCCCTCGAAATTATTCAAATCAACTTTACGGGGAGTTATACCTGAAATCTTGATTTGCACGAAAGTCTTAGTTACCAGCCTATCGTGCTCTGGAGTGAACAAGGCTCTGAAATCAGCTACAAGGGCCGGTCCTGTTTTTTTTCTTTTGCCACTACTGAACATTTCTGCAGTATCACAGGTATATTTCACTTATACACTTAAAGTAGTTTGTGAACGTAGCACTTCAGCGTTACAACTACTGTACAGTCAACTATCACAAAACATATTTCTATAACATTGCTCGCCTCTGTCTCCAGGTCCAGGCAAAATGACAGCTGGTAAACATTATTATAGCGACAAGAAATCACGTAGTGTCAATTACTTGCGGCTATTCAAAAAACATACTGACAAATATTCCTTTGTTTATTTCCAAATATCTCAGAGGAATGGTCTCTCCATTCCTCGCAATAGTGTAAATACTCTATCTACAAAAAGTAATTGGGCACCCAGGATTTTACGTGCTAGATGCCATGTTTCGGTGGCTACTATGCAGTGGTATGCAGACAATAATGTTCACCGGTTGGACTGGCCTGCACAGAGTCCTGATCTCAATCCCATTGAGCACCTTTGAGACGAATTGGACCGGCGATTGAGGTTTCGGAAAATGTGGCCAACTTCCATTGTCCATCTGAGAGCCATATTGCAGGAGGAATGGCGACGCATTCCAGTGGATATCCTACACAAACTAGTGGAGAGCATGCCTGACAGGGTGGCTGTTGTTATAGCAACAAGAGGTGGTACCACGAGGTTCTAAAGGGGCAAAAACAGTGCGCAGTTACTTTTTGTAGATAGTGTATAATTACTGTTTCCACATAAGCATGTAAAAACTAAGTTCATTATAATGTTTTGAGAACTCCATAACAGAAAAAGGAAATAAATATATTCAAAATATGGGGCTATATTGTGCACACTGTTATACAGGGCGTTCACTTCCCCCTGCGGCCGGGCGATGAACAGCAAGCACGCGGAGCAGCAATAATATAGCCTACCAACGTGCTGCCGCCCGTGCTTAAGGGGAGAGGATGGTAATTTTTAAAACTTTTTTCCTATTTGGTGTAAAATATTAATTTTTTGTATGTAGAGAGCTCACGGCTATAGCAACTCAACAAAATATAAATATTTTGAATAAATTATTTCGGAGCCAGATTTGAAAAAAAAAATGTACCCAATGCAGGATTTTACTAAACTCGATATATCTAAGCCATTTTTTAAGATAAATTCAAACACAATGTTACAATTTATTTGTAAAAGCACGCTCTACAAACTGTCTATAACAGAATTTTGATATTAGTTCCTACATTTGTAAAATAAACAATTAAAATTTAATAACATTTTTTTTTACTTTCTTTCTTGCAACAGAGAGACTTATTTTTAAAATGAAATCAATTAGGGAAATTCCGTTACAGAGAAAAGTTTCCTAGTAGTCTAGAGAATGTGTATTCTAGATTTCATTCATATATCTTTAATAGTTCAAAAATTATATCGATTTTTGTCTGGCAATGTATGCAAAAAAAATAAAGCTCCAGAAACAGCAATCAAAGGGGGTGTGATTTAATAATCCAGAGCGCAGGAACTTTAAAAATGGCGTCTCAACATCCAATATGGGCACAGATACCCACACAATGTTATACAATGCATTCCACACACATCACAGAGTATTTTAAAGAAAAATTTGGTTTTGAAAAAAAAATGAAGTTCCGGAAACAACAAACAAAGTGCGGTGTAATTTAAAAATCCAGAGCGCAGGAAGTTTAAAAATGGCGTCTCAACATCCAATAAGGGCACAAATACCCACACAATGTTATACAATGCATTCCACACACATCACAGAGTATTTTAAAGAAAAATTTGGTTTTGAAAAAAAAAATGAAGATCCGGAAACAACAAACAAAGCGCGGTGTAATTTAAAAATCCAGAGCGCAGGAAGTTTAAAAATGGCGTCTCAACATCCAATAAGGGCACAGATACCCACACAATGTTATACAATGCATTCCACACACATCACAGAGTATTTTAAAGAAAAATTTGGTTTTGAAAAAAAAATGAAGTTCCGGAAACAACAAACAAAGTGCGGTGTAATTTAAAAATCCAGAGCGCAGGAAGTTTAAAAATGGCGTCTCAACATCCAATAAGGGCACAGATACCCACACAATGTTATACAATGCATTCCACACACATCACAGAGTATTTTAAAGAAAAATTTGGTTTTGAAAAAAAAATGAAGATCCGGAAACAACAAACAAAGTGCGGTGTAATTTAAAAATCCAGAGCGCAGGAAGTTTAAAAATGGCGTCTCAACAACCGATAAGGGCACAAATACCCACAAAATATTATACAATGCATTCCACACACATCACAGAGTATTTTAAAGAAAAATTTGGTTTTGAAAAAAAAAATGAAGATCCGGAAACAACAAACAAAGTGCGGTGTAATTTAAAAATCCAGAGCGCAGGAAGTTTAAAAATGGCGTCTCAACATCCAATAAGGGCACAGATACCCACACAATGTTATACAATGCATTCCACACACATCACAGAGTATTTTAAAGAAAAATTTGGTTTTAAAAAAAAAAATGAAGTTCCGGAAACAACAAACAAAGTGCGGTGTAATTTAAAAATCCAGAGCGCAGGAAGTTTAAAAATGGCGTCTCAACATCCAATAAGGGCACAGATACCCACACAATGTTATACAATGCATTCCACACACATCACAGAGTATTTTAAAGAAAAATTTGGTTTTGAAAAAAAAAAATGAAGTTCCGGAAACAACAAACAAAGTGCGGTGTAATTTAAAAATCCAGAGCGCAGGAAGTTTAAAAATGGCGTCTCAACAACCGATAAGGGCACAAATACCCACAAAATATTATACAATGTATTCTACACATATCACAGAGTATTTTAAGGAAAAAAATTGTTTTTTGAAAATTTACTCATTTTTCACCAAAAAATACCATCCTCTTCCCTTAAGAATCACTCAACAGCTGTCCATCATTTTGCAGTCAGCTGACCTAATTGCGTTCTGTTTCAACAATCAGTTTGCTTTACTGAAGCGCTTTAAAAAAACGCCTCAAGGCCGCGATTGCTGGCCGGCCGCAGGGGGGAGCAACACACTGTAGTATTTGCTTGTGCCAGTCGTGTTTCGTGGTAGTGCACGGACTGTAAGAGATCAGGTGTCATTGTGAAAGGTTCTGACGTGAAATAGTGGCAATGGACTCAGAAGATAGTGATAGTGGTCCTAGTAGGTCCTACTCCCAAAAATCTACATCCGATATACTTAAATATACAGGACGGAAACAAAATTGTAGAAAACTATGTTAAATAATTCCTAAAATTAAAGCTTTGTTTTGCTCTGATTAAAGAAACTGTAAAAGGGCTAGATGTAGGTTCTGAACCTTCTGTTGATCCTCCTGAGGATCCTCCCAAGGCAAGGAGACAACGAAGTGTTTAAAAATCATTTTATACGCTGATATTTAATTTTTAACAATTATTTCCCTGCAAGAATAAAAAAATCGTTAGATAAAAAACTGTGGAGGAAGTTTAGGTAAAATAATCAAAATAGGCGTATTATTTATGATATTTACGATCCTCCAATCAAAAGTACGATAATTTGGAACCAATTGTGCGATCTAGTCAGGGTTGGCAACACTGCGGTCAAGCCTGCAATAAGCTCAGTGTTGCCATATTTAGCGATAAGACGCTAAATCTAGGGAATTTTGAATCAGTCTCGGCGACAAATTTTGTAAAATACGATTAGCGACTTTTCTGCTGATTTTTATATTCTTCCAACTTTTCCTTTCTTTTAAGTTAAAATATTCAACTGAAGTCTTGCGCTTCTTACTTTTAGACGAGGCATGGGTGCATGATTGAGTAGTATAATGATTCATACGTGAAAAACCTTGAACTCATATATTTGTGATCACTCACTGATCAGGCTGGAAGATGCTGATTCAATTATTCTCACGGGTTAGGTCTCTCTCTCTCAATGCTACTGCTCCAACAACCATAAAGGGTGACAACTTTGACACGTGACGAGTTGCGAGCTACAGCTAATGTAGTCTTAGTTCTTCTCCGCAAGGCGGAGATTTTCCTTTCCAAACCGACCCGAGGCAAATAAGTTTCGGAATTTTGTGCCGACATTTCGTGTGAAGTAAATGAGATTATAGTTTTTGCTGGTTTTAATATATTTTGATATGTATTAAAAAAAATGTTAGATTTAACACAAAAATTGTGGTCAACGCTTAGGTGAAAATTTCCACACTTACAATTTGCCAGAAAGTGTAGTGTCAATGATTGGATCAAGTGCAGTGTATTCACAATCAGCTGTTCCCACCTCAACATCACAGCCGTCAACAACACAACCAGACTCCGCAGAAGAGGGTGACGACGAGGAAATTATATTTGTATGTAGGCTATGTGTGTATTTATTCACACTGCAAATGGGTATATACCCGGTGGCAGTGGTAACTAATTACACTCAATAATGACAATTAATAATAAACACAACTAATAAAAAACAATAATTAATAATAACAATAAATTAATAATAATAATAAAATAATAATCATAACAAGAAGCATCCTAAATTAAATGAAGCATGGTCACTTAATAGTACATTATGCGACGAACCTATAATGGTAGTAATTAAGACGCGAGTATGTTTGTTTATGAAACGAGCGCAAGCGAGTTTCATAATTTTCATACGAGCGTCTTAATTACCATTATAGGCAAGTTTCATACGACTTTTTATGCTCGACCATATTTCTAACTTGAAATTATTCATAAGTATTCATGTTATGGTTATCTAAGTGAAGAGCGGAACTGACCTTCTAAATTGTGAGATGTGCGCAGACGCGAAAGTATTGATTTTTTTCCGAGGGACGAATGTCATTGACCTTGATATAATCTAGAGAATAACATGAACATTAATATTGATATAACCTGGAAATTGATTCAGAATTGAAAAACGAGATGACAAATTGAATTTATTTGAATATTATTTACAATTAACGCTAATTATTATAGTAACAGAACATAACCTTCTGCGACAGTATTGGATTTCCAGCCTCCGTGACGTTTCGCTAATTGTCTTTCGATTGCATATCCGAAAATAATCGATACTTGCGGTTTTATAATGGTAGGCTACAATGGTGATTTCTCATTGGCTGAACAACTGAACTATAATGAATAGGTGTACTTTAATGAGGTGCATTATAGGAGTAACTACCAGGTGTATAATTACTACATTTCGGCATGGTCGAGCATAAAATAACATTTAAAGTAAATCTAATTTGTATCTTAACCCTAAGGTCGAACTAAGACCCACGAGTGTTCATAACTGCACAAGTATCTTTCGGCACTACACTTATTTCGCTGTCAACTCACTCACTGCTCTGATTCTACCTGATTTCACTAACACTTCTAAACATTTCACTGTTCAAATGTATTGCACAGCCACTTCACTGACACCAACACACTTCACTTACACAATAGACTTCACTGACACAACACACTTCCTCAAAAAGTAAGTTTCCCGTAGCTATGCAATTTATTATGCAAATCTGGTTTTCAGGTAGGAGCTGCCTGTGAAGCAGGCTTGAATAATGTCAAGGGAAAAATTGTTTCGGGGCCGGTCTCCGCATATGTATGTTTTTCTTATTTTTATTTAGTGATATTTATTATTAATTTCAGCGACATTTCTGGGGATATTTTAACAAACTTTGGAGAGATTTAGCTACTTTTTGTTGAAAAGTTAGCGAGATTGTAGGGCGATATGTTGGCAACAGTGAATAAGCTGCATTACGATGATCATGTAATGAGTATCGAATACGTCATTGGAGAACAGCTGAAGATTCTGAAGAATGGAGGCGATTATTAGGGAAGACAAATTCTGTTTTGCCTCAGTTTATAGATTATAATTATTATTCTGGCGTAAGTATATGTATTTTACTAGTAATGTATGGGAAGCGAAGTCTCTCATACGGCGGGAAAAACCATGAAGCTACAGCTTGTGTGGAAATTACGTAAGCAAACACGTTAATATGAAAAGTTGTGTGAAAAAATAGAGAACTTGTTTGTTTTGCCACAACAATGGCGAGTGTATTGACCTGTGTGATTAACGGATTGTGAACTCAGGACCGTACGCAGGGTAAACTGAACGAGGCGAGGCGAGGCTAGGCTTTGTAGGTTCCTCACGTCTCACCGCAATATTATTTACGAAGTGACGTGACGGATAATTAGGTAATTTTCCGCTAGTGGAGCTGCCTACCGGCCACCTGTACGCCAGCAATTAGAGCCGCATTTAAAAGGTTTCAATTAGTTAACACACACAGATAAATGGAGGGAACATCCATACCAATTAGGCCCCCCCTCACACTCATTCCATAAAATTTACATCGGTTTTTGTGTTGTTTATCTGTTTAAAAAAATATGCGGAGGTGCAAATTGTGTTTAATTTGATTGATCTGACACGCCCGGCTGCTTATGGCGTCTATATTGAGAGCTTCGCTTTGTATTTGTGTGCTCAGTAAATTGGAGCAATCGATCGGAAAACGTTGACCCAAACTTTTTTTTACAAACAATGTTTGTGTGCGCTTTAGAATAGATTTCAACCAGTTGGACTGGGGCTGGAGAGGGAGAAACCCCCGAAAAAAAAAATAAAAGTAGCAAAACGAAACTAGTGTGTTTGTGTGTGCGGTGGGCTTGATTAAAAAAAATAAAAACAGATTGATCCCGGGCCTAGTACAGCAAGCCAGAAATGCGGTGTAAATAACTAGAGAAATTCATGTCATCATTTGGGTCTAGCGAGTTACAACTTTTATGGGAAAGCCAAACACTTCCTTTCGATGCAAATATATCGGTGATGCGAGCTCTGAAGTCCTACTGTCATTCAAACGCGGAATTACATTTCGTAATTGTGCAAAACGATGTTTTGAATTTGATTTGTCTATCAGGGAAGGCTGATCATTGCCATTCAATTTCGGTCTAAAGTCTCCTTTATGAATACACCTTTAGTGGTCCACTTGTAATCGAGTAACTTGACGGTATTACCACAGTCTACTATATACAGTCGCGAAGCTCAATATGTAGTAAAAATGCAAACAGGGGTAGTTGCCCACCACTAGGATCGCTACTATCGCCTCATCATCGCAGATCTCTCTCCTAGCAGCCGACAAAATATGTTACACTTTCCTTGTCGTGTTCTTTTGGAAAAATTAACACCTTCCTTCCATTATTGAAATATTAAATGCATAAAGTTAATTTATTATTTTAATGAAGTATATTAAATTCCACCATAAACTCGAAGATACCTGCAAGAAATAAGTTAATATAAGTTTTGTCTGTGCAAAACGAACTGAAATTTACTATAATAGCTTCACTCATTCAAGATTGTAGCGATAATTAACTATGAATTGAAACCAATAAATATTAATTTGCATTTCTCTTTACAACAATAATAATGGAAATATGAATTAATGGAGTAACTTACGTGTACCGGTACTTGTAGTGTAGGCTTACGTAGTTAACAAAGTGGGATGAGGTTAAGCAATAATAATCACACCAGAATTGGAAATAAAACGTGATCAATACATTTTATTGTAACAGACTTGTTCTACGTCTCTAGTTAATGCAACAAATAAAAATAACAACAAAATTAACAGCTAAGTATAATTAAAAACATATCCTTTGAAGAAAAAAGTAGGCCTAAGCAATAATAATCCCACCAGAATTGAAAATAAAACGTGATCAATAAATTTCATTAAAACAAACTTAATTTTTCTACGTCTTTAGTAAAATAACACATAAAAATTATAACAAAATTAATAGCTACAATTAAAAATATATCCTCTGAAAAAAAAAGTAGACCTAACCTTTATTTCTCTGGAAATTTATAGCAGCCTAAGTGACAGAACTTTGACCGGTATCTAATGTCCTTTCGGTTGGACTGAAACATTTCATTGTGAAATTTAAGGATATAATGTATTCTAACAGCCACAAAGAACTTCAAATTAACAGTTTTATTTCTGCACAGCATTCTTGTGGAAACCCAGGAACCTTTCTGAATCTTTCGGAAATCGGAAAAAGGATAACTCTGGCCTCTTTCTCTTACTGTTGCTACAATTTATAGCACTACAAACGTCTCCTCCTTGTCCCATATTATTATTCCAATTATTATATTTTAGCCATTAACATTTTTATTATAACCAATAACGAACATTTCACAAGCATCAATGTGAAATACGCAACGAGCTAGCACTCGATAGAAACACGACACAGTCCAAAGTCGACCATGGACAGTCTATTGTTTCTAGTTGCTAACCGCTTGGAGCGCTTTATCACGAGATTTGCAAAAAAACACCTCAAGCTTCGCGACTGTATATAGTAGACTGTGGTATTACAAGAGAGAGTCCAATAAGTAATTTGGTCGTAGTATCCGACTATAACTTAATGTCGTGTAAAGAATATATCGCCGTTAATATAAGAAGCCTGGTCATTTCCTCAATGCAAACCGTCTGTCAACATATGGTTCAAACTTTTTATGACCAGTTTCTCCAAGAAATGTTTAATTTGGCTTAACTAGTGTTAAATTAACAGTCTGTTTATTTTTAACGTTTTGTTAATGAATTTTCCATTTCTTCAACATCGTTTTGTTTAAAACAACCAACACTTAATTACAACAGTCGTTAAAACTATTTTAACCACTCAATAGCAGTTGGTAATGATTTTTCACATGTAAGGCAGTTTTTTATTGGCTGGTATTATTATTTAAATTCTGTATTGTAGAATAAGTCATGAAACATGTATAAAATCATAACCTGGTACAGTAGGCCATGACCGATAAAGAAGAAGACAAATGAAAGTTGTAGATGAGTATTATCTGTACTAATAATAAATCTGTAGCCGAAATTTCTCTGTTAATTTTCGATTTTCCAAAAATAATTGATCCTAACATGTATAATTAACCGCCCTGAAACCGAAAATCGCTTTTTTGAAATTTTTGTTTGTATGTCTGTCTGTCTGGATGTTTGTTACCTTTTCACGCGATAATGGCTGAACCGATTTATATGAAAATTGGAATATAAATTAAGTTCATTGTAACTTAGAATTTAGGCTATATGGCATTCAAAATATTTTATTTAAAAGGGGATTATAAGGGGACTTGAATTAAATAAATCGAAATATCTTTCTTATTATTAAATTTCATGAAAAAATTACATAACAAACGTTTCTTTAAAAATAATTTGCGATAAGTTTTATTATATGCCTAATTTTGATAGGACTGATATTTAATGAGATAAATGAGTTTCAAAATTACAATAACAACACCATCTAAGGCGGTGTAATGAAATAAAAAACAAATGACTTCGTCTATAAGGGGCCTTGAACAACAACAATCGAAAGCTATGAAACATAGCCTACAGAGAATGTTTCTGTGTTTGTATGAAGTAATATCGGAAGCTAAATTAACCGATTTGTATAATTAATTATTAATTCACCATTGGAAAGTGTGGTTTCTCTAGATGGACATAATGCTTTAATGTTATTACAGTAACTTCTGAGTGAATCGAGGACAGGTAAGATTAAAATAGCTTCTTATGCACAGAAAACTTGATAGGCTATTCTGTACATTCGTTTCCTGTATTTCCTAAAATACTTTTTATGACCAAATGAGTGGTCTCTGATCAAAATGATCGCATTTTAATTTTTTAATACAATTTAAATTAAGTAACATAATAAACGATTTATCCTTCTATCAAACACGAATGTTCCCTGGCTCAAATGTCCTATTTTAATTATGTAATTACTTTATATTTATATCTAACGGGTGCAGCAGAGCGCACGGGTACGGCTAGTTGAATAATAATATTATTACAAAGTAAGGTTATAATACTAATGCTAATAGATGACTTCTGAAAGAAGCGATTTTTGCTGAAAACTTTTTAATATAATACTCACTGTGTATTTTGAAACACTATTGTCATTGGCTATAATTAGTTCAAAGAGCCAGCATCATAGAATCAAGAGTAAATAATAGATGCTGAATTGGAGTAAGTGGTCTATTTCTGTTTGTAGAATTTGAAGTCTGGTTTAAATTTCTTGTAAATTTTGAGGTCTACTTGTTTTGAAAATCTATATTGTCACAAATCATGCATAGTAATAAATCATCACTCCTAGTTACCTTGCCACGTTAAGATCCCACATTTTCTAAATATTAAATAAATACTAGCTCAGCAACAAAAGTGAACTGACTGTCATATTGGCTACTTATTTTGAAGATTATCTTCCCTATATTAGCTTCCTAAAGTGTCTTTTAAATGTTATGCCATCAGTCATACACGAATACACGAAACATTGCTTAAAGAGAGTAATAAAATATTATTTTCACAACTTCTGTTTGAACAGCTGTGGTGTCACCTGCCATATTTAATTATCTGTCAAATGACTTAACTGCCTAAAATCCTACATTAACAAACGCTTAACAATATGTTAAGCCAAACTAGTGTTGAAGACATGAAAAAACTATATTTAACAAACTGTTTAGAGTTTAACATTCGTCAAAATGTTCTAACAATACTTAGAGAAACCGGCCATTAGAGCTATTACTGTCCTGTAATTGAAGCCGGTTCCGGAACAACGGCACATACCCTTAAAGTGCATTTTGAGATAATGACCTGCAAAGGTGTTGTGTTGGCAGTACGCATTTCAAACACAATTTTGATTTAGTTCCTTATACAGTAAAACCTGTTCAAGACGGAAGTGACATGGTCCTAATTTTTTTTTCCATTGTGGACAGGTTTCCGTGTTATTCAGGTGTGAAGTTAAAATGGAATATTTTAACATTTGTATAAATGAAAAACAAAATGGCACGCCGCAAATTGTAGGAATTACAAAATATTCTGTTTAACACTACTGACATTAAATCAGCTTCCTGTCACTTATTTAATTGGTGAATGATCTTGATGAAAATCTCATTTCGTGTATAAATTGTATCGTAACTCAATCATTAAACACTGTAAAGTTTATTAATTACACTAAATTTAGTATCTAACACTATAATATAATACTTTACTGTATATCACAGCACATTATTTAATTAGACTAGGAGCCTAGAAGCCTTGAATTATGGATTATCTAATTTCTTTGCCAGTTCGAGGGTTTTCTTTGCAGAATAGGTCCAGAAATTTGCATGATCTTTGAAAGGGCAAGAACAATCCACTCCCACAACAGTTCATTTATTTCTATGTAACCAGTTGTTTTCTCTTTCCTTTTATGTCACTATTATTGACCGCAAGCCACTCACTCATGATACGGCCTTTATTTTTGAAAGTGTTAAGTTACACCTGAGTTTTCCATTCACAAATTTCAATATTATTTTCCATATTCTTCGTTTCTCATTTTCCTTGATAACTTTTATTTAATTAATTAATGATAGTGCAACATTTTTACGCACTTTTTTTTTATCACGAAATCACTATACACTTGCATTCTACACAGCTACGACAGTATACAGGAGTGAAGCATTGAACATCTTTGAAGGGACTCGTCTGCCTAGTCAATAGGGTAATAAAATTTATGACCACCAGGCCAACACACCCTCGCACCCTCAAAAATTTTACAAAGAAAACTTGTTTTTATCTTAGTGACCTACTAGTATTTCGTACATTCCTTGAAAGCACATACTGTTTCAAAATATAATTTACATTAAAGTAGTGTGTCCAAAATATTATTTCCGTTTTGAACAGTAGCAGACAGTGTCCGTTTCCGCGTTGGACAGTTTCCGTTTTATCCAGGAAAAATTACACATAATACATATGAATTTCGCCGGGACCAATAAATTGTTCCGAAATAGACAGGATTCCGGATTATTTAGGTTCCGATTTGAACAGGTTTCACTGTATTTTATAAATTCATAGTTTGTTAATATGATAATAGGTATATATTACATTTTGTAAACCTACCGATATTTAGTCACAATAGCAGGCACAGTAAGTACGACCTATGTGCCCTTTTTCCGAAGATACTTTTATTTGCTTTACGTAAACTTAAGGAGTGATAAAAACGAAAGAATAAACAAAGATAAAACTTGAATAATTTCAAGGGAAAAATTGTTCCGGGGCCGGGTATCGATCCTGGGACCTCTGGTTGAACGTACCAGCGCTCTTTCCAACTGAGCTACCCGAGAACTCCACCCGACACCGTCTCGACTTTTCCCTCTATATCCACACAACTCGCGTGGGCTGACGAAACGCCAGAGACCGACATCGAGTGCACACATTCTCTGTGTGGCTTGGAATTGTGGTTTTCTGTTAACGTACACAGTGACGTATATATTATGCAAATCTAGTCTTTCAGGTGAAGCTCCCTGTAAAGCAGATTTGAATAATTTCAAGGGAAAAATTGTTCCGGAGCATTACCTGAAAGACTAGATTTGCATAAAGGTAAAACTATTCACAAAATAATTTCAAATAGAAAAAAAATATATTAACATAAAAAATACTCACAATCTCATTGTATTTCAATGAATAGTATAGCAATAATAATAATAATAATAATAATAACTCATTAATTAACTTATTTTACAAAACTTAAAGGGTGCTATTCATAGGCATTTCGCAGCACGCGCTACGAGTGTACTAAGCTAGCCCCGGCTATCGACTGGTTACTAGTACAGAATTCAAATCATATCCTATCGCTAACACTGGTTTATGAATACGAAAAACGCTGATCATCCACCTGAAACCCGCGCTAAAAATGTCTATGAATACGGCCCTTATTATTATTATTATTATTATTATTATTATTATTATTATTATTATTATTTTTATTTATTTTTTTTTTTTTTGCATAGGCATAGTACTACTTTGTTTTACTGCTATGCTTGAGGCGGATTCTGGAGTTTCCCTCCATTAATCTGAACCATTGTTGCTACTGATTGACAAGTCATCTGACGTATCACTGCTATTAGTATACCTTATTTTTTTTCATGGAGTGCAGTTTCATAGAAAAGACTTTGCCGACAGACCTTCTACTGTCAATTGCTTGTCATAAATAAATGTCTTCCTTACTGTGACGGAAATCTTGTCTTCTCCTGTCAGTAACCAATCACAACCTTCGTTCAGAAGAATTGACAGGTTCCCGTCAAATCCACGCGGAGACAGAGTTGTCGCATCTTTTCCGAATTCCAAGAATCCCGTCAGTTTCACTAAATAATTTCGAGGGTCATCAGGATTGTGGCAACTGTGCAATGTTGGGACGAGGGGACAGGATGGAATTGTCTGAGGTGTTTGTGTAGGAAGTCATAAATCTGTAAGTGGGTGTTCAAAGGAGCCACCGAACTGCACTCCTTGAAATAAAATAAGGTATACGCGCTACTATTGGCTGACAATTAGGAAGGAGGAGGTGAACAGTATATTGTTTCACTCATTAAGATTGACGCATGCGCAAACCAACGGAGTTTTGTAAGTTGTTCTCCTATAATTCCCTAAGACGAAGGACAGAAGGATGCGTTACATGAATAGAAATCACTTTGACTATCTCCTTTATGCTGATGCATAAGTACTCATAACTCGGAACATATTAATTTTAGGACCCATGTTTATTAGGCCTTTTTTGTTTCGATAAATACTATCTTACTTACTTCCAAATAGTTTTTATAGAACTCGGAGGTTCATTGTCGCCCTTACATAGGTCCGCCATCGGTTCCTATCCTGAACAAAATGAATCAGTCTCTACCATCATATCTCAACTCCCTCAAATCTACTCTAATATTATCGTCCCATTTACTCTCGGCCCCCCCCCCCCAAAGATCTTTTTCCCTCCGGCCTCCCAACTAACACTCTATATGCATTTCTGGATTCGCCCATACGTGCTAAATGTCCTGCCCATCTCAAACGTCTGGATTTAATGTTCCTAATTATATCAGATGAATATAACGCGTGCAGTTCTGCGTTGTGTAACATTCTCCATTCTCTCTCTTAGCCCCAAATGTTTTCCTAAGCACCATATTCTCGAACACCCTTAGCCTCTGCTCCTCTCTCAAAGTGAGAGTCCAAGTTTCACAACCATACAGAACAACCGGTAATATAAGTGTTTTATAAATTCTAACTTTTAGCTTTTATTTATTCATTTTTTTTTTTGAGAGAGAGCAGACTGGATGACCAAAGTTTCTCAACTGAATAATAACAGGCATTTCCCATATTTATTCTGCGTTTAATTTCCTCCCGAGTGTCATTTATATTTAGATGGCTCAGAACCAGACTGTTCCAAGTCCATTTTACTTTTTTTTTTTTTTTTTTTTTTCAGGAGAGCTATTTTAAGATCCTGGCATTCAAAGCTTCATGAAACAATTTGGAATAGCTTCATAGCAACGTTATGTAGAGGAATATTTACAATTTTGTTCATTTCATGTATGCAGACAAGAACTGAAACATTATGAAACACAGATTTCTTTCTTATAAAAAGTTGGACTTAGAACAGTCTGGTTCTCAGCCATCGATTTGTTACTGTTGCTCCAAGATATTTGAATTTGTTCACCTTTTGCAATTATAAAAATTTCCAATGTTCATAGGTTATTTTCAACCTTATGGGGGGGGGGGATATTTACAATTTTGTACGATTCATATATGCAGACAAGAACTGGAACATTATGAAACACAGATTTCTTTCTTATAAAATTTTGGACGTAGAACAGTCTGGTTCTCAGCCATCGATTTGTTACTGTTGCTCCAAGATATTTGAATTTGTTCACCTTTTGAAATTATAAAAGTTTCCAATGTTTATAGGTTATTTTCAACCTTATGGGGGGGGGGATATTTACAATTTTGTACGATTCATATATGCAGACAAGAACTGGAACATTATGAAACACAGATTTCTTTCTTATAAAATGTTGGACGTAGAACAGTCTGGTTGTCAGCCATCGATTTGTTACTGTTGCTCCAAGATATTTGAATTTTTCCACCTTTTGAAATTATAAAAATTTCCAATGTTTATAGGTTATTTTCAACCTTATGGGGGGGGGATATTTACAATTTTGTACGATTCATATATGCAGACAAGAACTGGAACACAATGAAACACAGATTTCTTTCTTATAAAAAGTTGGACTTAGAACAGTCTGGTTCTCAGCCATCGATTTGTTACTGTTGCTCCAAGATATTTGAATTTGTTCACCTTTTGAAATTATAAAAATTTCCAATGTTTATAGGTTATTTTCAACCTTATGGGGGGGGGGATATTTACAATTTTGTACGATTCATATATGCAGACAAGAACTGGAACATTATGAAACACAGATTTCTTTCTTATAAAATGTTGGACTTAGAACAGTCTGGTTCTCAGCCATCGATTTGTTACTGTTGCTCCAAGATGTTTGAATTTTTCTATCTTTCGAAACGATAAAAATTTCCAATTTTTATAGGCTATTTACATTATTTAACCTCTCAAAATACTGAATGCTATTTCACTCAATGAAAATCACACTGAGCACCTTCTACGGCATGTTGGTGAACAAGTAATTATATTTCGGAAGATATAACTGTAGGACTCATCTTTATCAGACTCTTGTTATGATAAATACTACCACATCTCATAATATTGAAAGCCTATATATATTAAGTAAAATTTCTTCGGAAAGTAAAAACAAGATGGTACCACATTCCTGTGTTTTTCACCGTCTTCTCAGAACCTGGTAACAAGTCCGAAACGTAGAGTTACTTTCTTTGAATTTAGTAACTGTATTTTGATGCATAAAGATGTGAGAACAGCAGTTGCTAACATAGGACAGTCAAACGTATAAATCCTGAAAGTCAAAAGAAAAAGAAGAACACTCAAACTTACTTTTAGGCTTTCACTATATTATTACTCTGCTATAAATTCCAGTTTATGTCAAGAGTCTCCCAGTAGGTATTGCATTCTCACCAGACTGTACATTTCGCGTGATCTACAAAAGCCAGTGTCCAAGTTTCTGTATCAGGTTCATCGACGTAGAAGCGATTATTGTAGTTTTACCCTGCCGCATCGTCGGCAGCGCTCCTGGTGGTGGGTTTGAATAATTAATAGATGTAATGGGACAGATGTCATTTGGTGATATAAGTTTTATACGCAGATGGCGACAGGGGAAACTTTCGTGACACGCAAGCGCAGTTGCAGACAATTGAAAATCACCTTCCGTACACATCCGAGGAAATATAACGATCTGTAGGCGATAATTGGTTCCGTGCAATTTTCCTGCCTCCAATTGTTGACGTAATATATATGTAGTCGCCCTGAAACCAAAGCCCAGAGCAAAGCGTTCTCTGACAAGAGAAGTACATGGGAATGCATGTAACTTAGAAACAACCATTCCCATTATTATTTCAGCAGAAATAGCACAGATTTACGTCATATCGTCCCATTAACAGTCTGATTTTTAATCACTATAAATCCCACTGTACTCGGCTGAGAAACATAAAAAAGATTGGCTATAAAACCATGACATGTTTTTCCATAACATGTTGATGAAGTTTGTGCCCTTCTCTCAGTCTGCCTTAATTTCAATTCTCTTATTTAAAAGACGAAAACGAAGACGGCAATAACAAGTCACATAAATTTTGAAATATATAAGTCCTCTAGACTTCTAGAGCCGTAACCCAAAAAATAAAAATAAAAAAATTACTTATTCTTTAACAATTGATTCATTTATTCATTCATGAATGAATTAATGAGCGCAAAATGTGACACAGAGATCCACCAAGAAATATATGCAGGTTTTCTTCATCACAAATGTGACTGATTTTTGGTAATGAATTTGTGGCGAACTTCCACGAAATTTGGCTGTTTCTGCGAAAAATTTTCATATTAAATAAATACAATAGTTTTGAATATGTTATCTGCAAAAAAAAATTGAGAAAAATTATTTGAAAATTCTCTTTAATATCCTACAGAACATCTGATGAATGGGTTTTGTATAAAACTGTGTTAAGTAACAATAAGGTTGATTTAAAAAGGGTTCTTTTGTTATTATTATTATTATTATTATTATTATTATTATTATTATTATTATCATCATCATCATCATTACAAGCTTCTTTCACCATAAATGTTGCAAATACAATATCCTGAATCATAGTGTATAAGAGTTTATGATATTACATGGTGAGAAATAAGATATAGTCATGAATTTTCACGAAATTATTGTCAGTTTTGTAACCGTAGACACGATATTTTATTCATTTTCAAGAAAATTCCGAAAAAAATCATAAAACAACTGACTGTGCTTATTAAGGAGATTGAAACGGCAACCGGCGTGGCTCCGTCGGCTAAGGCGCTTGCCTGCCGATCCGGGGTTGCTCTCGGGCGCGGGTTCGATTCCAGCTTGTGATTACCTGATTGGGTTTCTTCCGAGGTTTCCCCAAATTAAGGCGAATGTCAGGTAATCTATGGCGAATCCTCGGCCCATCGGAGATAAATAACCTAGTAGCTGATACAGCGTCATTAAATAACCAAGTAAAAAAAATTAAAAAGTTGAAACAATTAGTATCTGCCAGTGCCTTATTAAAAGCCTATCACTTTTTTTAGTTATATTTGAATTATGCAATTTTGCTGTGTGAGGAAATAGTGTCAATGCAAAAGATGTTTTGTGCGAGATCGTGCGTATTTGCTTGGTTTCCGCACAAAACCAATCCGCGGTAAGTCTAAAATTTCACATTCAGTATTCACAACCTAACACACATAACAATTTCCCTCTTCTTACCGCTTAAGTGACATATTGATTTTACTGCTTTAGGCTTTTAACATATTATTTTTAGAGACGTTAATATAGTAATAATTATAAATTGGAAACTTACCACTGCAATTTCACCTAAATTGCACTGTTAATTATTCTTTTTAAATATATGCAAAAATTAAGTAAACTCTACAACTTCACTAAAGTTACTGCATTCGTGAAAAATAAATCATTACATAACCTTACCGTTTGTTTTAAGTTCGCATTTATAGACTGAGGGGAAAAAAAAAGACAGACGTATATCACGGCCTGCTGGAGTATAGTAAACACAGAAAGCATTTTAAAGCAACAATGTTCAAGATAGATATTTTTGTTTTCCAAATTTGCCGTCATTGAACAGACACCAAGATGGAGATTTCATTGCAACTAATTAGAAATTCCTCTTTCAGGTATGTATTAAACGATCTTCGCACAAAATAATTTACGATACACGAGCGGAATGTTTTCTTTCAATTCTCAGAAATTAAAAAAGCTCAACTACGTTTCGCTTTTTCAAACTTTTCCTCGAACATGAACACTTCAACATACCGCTCTTTTAACGCATATTACTATTTTCTCATTCAGGTAAAAAGCTGTGCATATTCTTAAGGGTTGTCGCCCAAGGGTACATTGCAAGCTTTTATTCAATGAATTTGGAATAATTCTGTTTCTTCATTGTATGATTTCTCTAACGTAAATGTTCATATGTGGATATGTGTCTGATAATATTGTACATTGGCATAAGACTCCAAATAACCGTGCCCTAATATTGCTCCTAATTTTGTAACCATCTTTTTGGCAAAAGTGACAATGCACCAGTAAGGCACGATATGTTCTAGATCAGGGAGCGTCAAGTGACTACACTCTGGTGCGTACGTACAAACCCTCAAGCCTGACGTACGGCTGCGGGCAAGGGTAGCTGCTTCCACAGTGGCGGAGCTAAGAACCTAACTTGTATGTTAACCAAATTTGTGATAAGAATATAAATTAATTTTAGTTTTTAATTGAAGCGCACTTTCATTGTTGATTACACTATACTGAAAACAGTACTCTATGCAATTTGGTACAGTTATCTAACTATATAAGAAATAAATTTTTGTATGGTTGAACAATAATAATGAAACAAAACAAAATATACACTTTTATACAGATTAACATACTACGAAATAAAACTGTCCACTGTTTGTCCTCTTCTCATTGCTATACAGTTCAATTAACAAAATAAAACAACAGTACAAACGTTGTTATTAAAATCTCTAATAATAGTCCTTTTTCTTATATATCAGAGATCCGCGGCGATTTTTGAAGTTTTCACTTAGTAAGCAGCTTTTCAATTCGCGGAGCTACTGTTTTAATACCACCCAATCGAAAACATGCTTTCAAATGTTCATCACTTAATTGGCTTCTGTGACGTTACTTTGTAAACTTCATTAAAGAAAACAGTGTTTCGCATACATAGGTTGTCCCGAACATGCACAACGTTCTTGCAGCGAGATTGTGCAGTATAGGAAACCTTTCTCGTGGAAAAGAAGTATAGAAATTGTTAATAATTTTTCTCTTTTGATTCTTATCCTTTAGCTCAATATCGCTTTGTAAATCAAGTATTTCTAATTGTAGTTCAGCAGGAATATCGAGGACACTCACTGAAAAATGTGTTGTAAATATCTTAAATTGTCGTTAAAGTTCTCTAATTTCCTTATATCTACGTTCGAAGTCTTCGCACATTTGTTGCATTATTCTTATATATTCTTCCAACTCCAAGGCTTCTAACAGGTTTCCCATGTACATCCATAAATAAGACAATTTCATTTCTAAGTGCGAGAAAACGCTCCAGAACTTTTCCTCGACTTAACCACCTTACTTCGGTATGGTAGAGTAAATCCCCATACTCACTGTTAATACCATCAAGAAGTGCCCTGAAGTCCCTGTGATTGAGTCCTTTAGACCTTATGAAATTAATTGTTCGCATAACAACATCCATTACATTGCTAAGGTTCATGTTTTTAGCACATAAATATTCCTGGTGCAAAGTGCAGTGCACCGGTGCCCCCAAGCGACCTCGATAGGTTCCACCACTGATAGACTGCAGTGTACAAGTGTATTGCCCGCAGTGGAAGCCTTAAGCAGGCCTATACGCCCTCTCGCGATCTTGACTCGACCTGGCGGAGCCTGTTCTAGATTCTAGCGGTCTTACTAATAAACCGTGTATAGTTTTTATACGAGACTTATGCAGAGTTGGGATAAAAAAACGTTACTAATAAACCATGCATAAGCGATGGATATGTAAACAGGTTGTATCTATACATGGGAATTGCTTTGCAGTAGTTATATACACGAAACCCCTTATTTAAGCGTTGTATTTAGAGAAAAAATGGCCGCCCCTCTAACAGCTGTTCGTATCGATTGTCATTTTATGATGGTTGCCTTGTAACCACAGCAGAACAAACAAAAGAGCACAGAATAATATTGCTGTAGCACAGCCGTCGTGATCTAATACAGGCCGTAAGGCAGACCACGTGACTCGCTTAACAGCTGATCGCGAAGGGCGGTCTTTCAACCATATCAATTAGTTGCAGTACATGAAAAATAACATATATTTCTCTGAAATGCAGTGTAATCGCGTGAGTAAAATTTTAAACAGTGACTGTGAGACACTTGAGACACAATTCACTTGCAATGTAAGGTATAATATTATTTTTGGTGTGAAAATTACGTTGTTGCAGGCAAAGTTCGTATGTGTAATACCTGCCTTTATTTCGATTAAACATTGCGCCCTTATGCGGCTAAGCGAATTTTTGGTGTTATAAACAGTAAATATGTGTAATAATATACACGTGAAAGTGAAACATTGACTGGGATGTAAAGTAAATTATGATTAGGCCTAAGTGCAGCGTTACTGATGTTACTCTTGTCTAATCCATTTTTGTTAGTTTACCGTATTTGTTTTATTAAATTTAAATTATTGCGCCCTTCTTATGTGTGAATAATCTACATTATAAATAATACGTTTGATAATATACACAATTTGAACTAAAAGCGAGATACATATAGTATATTATGAAAAATTATACCTTATAGTTTTCATTACTGTTACAGTATCTAGTATTGTAATTAATTGAAATAAAGCACGTTCGCTTCATTACGAAATTCTTGCACATTCATTTAAGCACGTTTCAACAATTTTCAGTTGCATCGGAGGCATATTTTGATGTGTTGACATTATAGGTTATGTTTACTCTATCAGTACTTGCCTTATTTCTATATTCGCAATTATGCATAATAATTAAGCATAACGCTACGTATAACTTGTAAATGCAATTTGTCTACACTTCAATTGTATTTATTCGTTTCATACGGTACTCCAGTCTGATTAGTTTAATATGTTACCAGAGCTAAACTAGCGCTGAGGTAGTTCTCTTCGTATTCATACACCTTGCATTTACTAATTAGTTCGGTTAGTTCAGGCTTTTATTATGCCTTGCTTAGAGGATGAAATGCATCTCCACAAAAAATAAATTCAACTGTTTTCAGTTCAGAAGTTACCGGAATTATATCTCAGCGCCCGCTTAACCCTAGTTAAGTAATATAACCGTATGTACATTTCATAGGAGGGACTGTGGTGAATTTTCTACCTATAAGTAAGGAAGATAACCGTGTTCTGAAGTTTATCCTAAATATATTTTTCTTTATTAAATCTCACAATAGCTTACGTTCTCAACTTAAAATGTTGACGCAAATAGGTTATGTTAACATGGTGAATTCTCTTCACATAAAAATAACACAGTTTTATAATTATTCCTGCCACATTATGCAACAAATAAATGAAACTAGCCGGAACTTATGCACACATTACATTGAACAACAATTTAATTCTATTATTTATTTGTTCCCTACTATACTGGGTCGTATTGAATTCTATTTACCTAACCTACCAGATGAAGTAACACACAACCGTACGTACCTACACTAATTTCATAGGAGGGACTGTGGTAAATTTTCTACCTACAGGTAAGGAAGATAGATGTGCTAAATTAAAATCACAATATAAATAATTCTTCTTTATTAAATCTCAAAATAGCTTCCATTCCAAACTTAAAATGTTGATGCAAACAGGTTATGTTAACATGTAAAACTCCGTTCACATTAAAATAACACAGTTTTGTAATTATTTCTGCAACATATTATGCAGTAAGAAGTGAACGTGTCTTATACACACATCACACTAAATAAAATTGAGCACTGACACGCATTAAAGTAATATATTTCACTCAGCTCCGTATACTCAAATAGGAAAGTCCGCCCCATCGAGTGACGTCACACATCCTGCATTACGGCCTGGTTTAGATCACGATGGCAGTGGCTTTAGCTGTACTCTTTGACCAAAATATAGCGTGGTAATCAACCAGGCCCAGTTGTACTATCGATACTTAGCGTGGCACACCAGCGTGCATATCGGATGCAATAGAGAACCTCAGTTATTCTGTAAGTATAAGACAGTTAAACGTCTATACAAGAGTTCTTCTTAGTATGACCGTAAGAATTCTATGGACGCACATAAAAAAAAACAAGTGACAGCACATTTCGCCACAGATTTGAAGCCATGCGCTTGTGGAAGCAGAGTATGAAAATTGACTTAATTAATAATATATTAATTGCATTATTGATTGATAGATTAATGGCGAGGAGCGCTTCATTGTAATTTGGTGTAAATTTATTTAACTCTATGGCCGTGTGTACACCGACCACCACTTTCGTTTCGGAATTTGATAAATATATGAGGGAGATGCAATCGGAAACAAACAGTGTTTTATCAATCAAAACATAATTAAGTTAAAAACCAAACACTGCCTGTCAAATAATATTAATATAGTATTGACACGCTCAATTCATAATGGCGTACATTGGGCCGACTCAAATCGAGCAATGTAATGCAATAGTATTCATTTAAATCGGTACGAATCGCAAGTAAATAGTAGGCCATCAATAAACAGAGAGACAAATCGGGATAATTCAGTATTTATTCATAAATCTGTAACTTTTGCCATGATTCAATATATATTCCCTTTTAGATGTACCTAGTCTATGTAACTTTTCCCATCGCTTTGAAAGTTTTCGGATTTCTGCATAGATGAAATCTTTATTCTGAGGTCATAGTCAGTCTTGTACTTCAGTTTGCACTTGATTATTGTAAGTGAATTTTATTCCTGTGAGCAGAGATAGGGGAAAATAACGTAGGAACAGCTACGAGAAAATAACAGCTCCATGAAAGAACAGGATGTCGCAACGCCCTGTTATAAAATAACAGTCGGAGTTTCTGACTAACGGCTACCCATAGGCAGGATGCGAATTAAGATTTCTGATGAGGGTGGGATAGAATCCATACATAAAATTATTTATTTTATTGGGTTATTTTACGACGCTGTATCAACATCTAGGTTATTTAGCGTCTGAATAAAATGAAGGTGATAATGCCGGTGAAATGAGTCCGGGGTCCAGCTCCGAAAGTTACCCAGCATTTTCTCGTATTGGGTTGAGGGAAAACCCCGGAAAACATAAAATTATTATTATCCTCATTCGATACGGCTCAACGCTTGTTCGCACTGAGTTGCTTGTCTTGTGTCTTAATCGTAATAACACAAATTAGACAATTTGGGACATCTGGCCGAAATCTACGGCTGACCACTAGGATCCAGAATACAAAGCAGAGGTTAAATTAAAAATACAATATGATTACGGAGAGAATACGGAACAATGATAAATTTAAAAATAAAGTACAATTTGAGTTCGGAGAAACATGAGATGAAAATACATTGAAGAGTGATGGAATGAAGTAAAAAAAAAATTAGATAGGCCTAGTATTATATAAGTGATTGTGTAAAATGGATAATGAATCTCTCAATACCATTAGACAAATTTTGCTAATGTTCTCAATAGAAAATTTAAGAGAAAGGAGAATGGTTTTGGTTAACTTAAATGAAGTTCTCCTAGCGCCAAAAAGAAGTCCTTTCACTTCCCATGTATCTCTCACTGAAGTGAGGAATACATGGGTTGTAAATAGACTTCTTTTCATCGTTAACGTTATTGGCTTGTTGATCATCCTTCTCAAAACGGACAGTGGGGTCAAGAATGAGGCTTCTTTGATTCCGGCGATCGATGGCTATAATGTCTGCTCTTCTCGTTGACCCATTCTCAGCCAAGCAGTGCACTTCTTCGTAAACCTCCCACTTTGCCTTCCGAAGAGTGGTTGCGATGGAGCTTCTCACTTTATGGTGGCGATTGTTCCTCAGTAGTTCTCCTTTAGGGCAATAACCCAAAACATGCCCAAGGGTTTCTACTTCGCTGCATCCTGGATGACGACAGTTTTGATCTTGAAAGGAACGACCTGGCACCGATCGTGCTGCTGCGATGTTTGTGGACATCTTTATGGCATTGGTCCACTCTGAGGATGACATCCCTCTTCTATTACTAATCCAAGAGTTGTTTTTTGGATCTTCACTGTAAGTTACCACTCCTTTGCCTTTTTGTGGAAGGCGACACCATTTATTAAACGACCTGCCTGAGCAGGCTTAAAATAAGATGTGTAATTCCTAAGTTACTGATTGCTGACAGCTTGCCGATGATGATAATACATCAATATTATTTTCTTTGCTTACTTCATACTTTATAAAAGTATACTCGTATTAAAATAATAAAATTATATTTTATGAGGGGAAAATAGAAGTTATCTCTGGCAGGGATGTTAATTTTTATTTTTGAGAGGGAGATAACTTTTCAACAGGGGGGGGGGGGAAATCGCGCGTTAATTCGCGCTCCTGCCCATAGGAACCGCTGGGGGAATATTGTTCATTCCTTCCAACCCCCTTTTCTGGAAGGCTCAAGACACTTTCTCATAACAGTTCCAGCCAAAGTATTCTTGGATGTAGTTTCTTCTGATTGGAGTATGATAGACAGAGCGCGGAATTTTTAACTCTAATAAATGTGTAGCACGCTTTTCAGTATTTAACAATCACTTCGTAATTATTTTTTCCAGAGGTATAGAGAAAATGTTCCTTTTTCTATTAAAAGCTTCCTTTGTCATTGCTATCCTCCTTTTGACTTCCTGGCAGCAGCTCATGTTACTGCTTATAGTAGACTACACCCCGAGTATTTGAAGGTGTTCACTTGCTTTATTGCCTCATTTAGAATTAGCACATTTACCTTCTTTTTTATTAGCTAATAAAAAACCCTGCCCTGTTAATTATTTATTTATTTATTTACTTACTTATTCTGGTATAGTTAAGGCCATCAGGCCTTCTCTTCCACAACACCAGGTGACCTTTGAAAATTTAACATCATATTCAAGAACTTATCCCTAAGCTAAATTCAGCATATTTTGCTATTAGATATATCCAAGAAATAGTAAATACCAATACCTCAAAAACAATACACTTTGCATACTTCCACTCGGTAATGAGTTTTGGAATAATATTGAGGAAATTCTACAGATAGTAACGGTATATTCATACTGCAAAAAAGGGTAATTAGAATAATAGTAGGTGCCAAATCTAGGGAATTGTGTAGGATCATTTTCAAAAAACTACAAATAATGCCCATGGCTCGTCATTATATTTTTTCAGTAATAATCTTTCTCGTATTTAATCGTGAAAACTTTGTAACTAATGCAACAGTTCATAGCATAAAAACGTGTCAAAAAATGACTTTCATACTCCATCGGATCGTGCTATCAAAAGGAGTGCGTTATATGGCAGTAGAAATTTTTAATAGCTTCCCTATGGAAATAAAGAATGAAACGCAAAACATAAGATTATTTAGGGTCAAATTAGAGACGTACCTAATTTCTCACGCCTTCTGTTCTGTAGGTGAATTCAGGACATTTAACAACGCTTCATGAATATTTCTGTGATGTATTAAGTATTGATATTAAACCTTTGTGTTGTACTAGTAGACTATATTGTAAAACCCTTCTGTATATACAGGGTGATTCACGAGGATTTACCGTTCCTTACGGAGCTTATTTCCGAAGACATTCTGAGCAAAAAAGTCATATAAACATTTGTCCTAATCTCAATATTTTCAGAGTTACACTAATTTGAAATTGTTTCTAAAAATACCATTATTCTTGAGTTTTAAGGATAAAAGAATATTACAGATAAAGAATGAACTATTCAGGAGTATCATTTCTTTAATTAGCTAGTATTCTGAAGTTAAAAATGTGTTGTAAATTCCGTAGTTGCTTTGTACAGAATCTTTTTTTTCTTCCTATTTTTAACTACAAAATTACATTTTTCATACGCATTTATCACAAGAATTGTTACAAATCACGCCGCTCTTGAAAATTCCTCAAGACTGTACATTAGGATGGATAATTAAACTGTAAAGAATCAAAGTGGTATGATTTGTAATAATTCTTGTGATAAGTGCGTAAGAATTATGTAATTTTTAGTTAAAAATTGAAAAACAAAATCTGTACATAACAATTAACGACACTACCCAATTAAAGAAATGATACTTCTGAATAGTTCATTACCCATTTGTAATATTTTTTACCCTTAAAACTAAATAAAAAAGGTATTTTACTAAGAAATTCATATTCTAGCTATGAAGCCATATACGAATGCCATGGAACGTAAATAAATACAATAAAATACAACACATAATGCAGGAGTACGAGTTTGTTCCTTTCATAGTGCAAATTAAAGTAAAAATATAATTGTGACAGTACCAATATAGGAATAAGTTAAAGCCAGACGGTATTACGATATTTAGATGATGTTACTTTTATGGCGCCAATATGTCTCAAACGGATTTCACTCCAAATTCCAGGAAGATTCCCGAACTCTCTCCTGTTCAATAATTTGAGCTGAACAGCCTACTTGCTTTCACCGAGCAGTGA
Source organism: Periplaneta americana (assembly GCF_040183065.1). Classification (NCBI taxonomy): domain Eukaryota; kingdom Metazoa; phylum Arthropoda; class Insecta; order Blattodea; family Blattidae; genus Periplaneta; species Periplaneta americana. Next base: position 167,475,622 of record NC_091128.1, read on the forward strand.
CGTCACAAGCTAATATGAATCTTAATATAGAGGCCTACAAGGAACTGAACATGGCATTTCGAAATTGTCAAAGACATTAATTGGCCTCTAAATGAACTGTTCCCTCTATAAGAAGCATTCTTAGAAATACGCACCAGCGTCTCCAGCTGTAATTAGAGTCAAAATGTTACTCGAGTAATTTTATTAGTTTCTATGTACTCATTGCTTCTAAATAATGCAATAAGACCAGGAAGGGGGATTTGCTGTGCTCTGTGTATAGACTAATTCTGCAGCGCCGCGTCGAGGGCAAAGGGAAGACTTAACGGGGCCGAGTCAAGTCTCACAGAGAGCTCAGCTTGGAATGCACACACGTACAGCATCTCATCTCTATGGAAACTCTTGTCAATGTAGCGAATCAATAGCTTATTCCACAAGATAGATCCTTTAACGCCTGTAAATAAATAAATAAATAAATAAATAAATAAATAAATAAATAAATAAATAAACAATAATAATAATAATAATAATAATAATAATAATAATAATAATAATAATGATAATAGCCAACAACCTATCATCGTAAAATAGAGCTTGCTACGAAACCCCAATATAAGCCTCGAAATGGAACTGAATCTTTGACACGATCACATAATTAGTAACATCAAATCCAGACGTTTGAGATGGGCAGGGCAAGTAGCACGTATGGGTGAATCCAGAAATGAATATAGAGTGTCAGTTTGGCGACCTAAGGGGGAAAAAAAAACCTTTGGCGAAGCCTAGACGTAGACGGGAGGATAATATTAAAATGGATTTGAGGGAGGTGGGTTGGATTAATCTTGCTCAGGATAGGGAGCGATGTAGGGCTTATGTGAGGGCGGCAATGAACCTCCGGGTTCTGTAAAAGCCATTTGCAAGTGACTAAATAAATAAATTAATTAATTAATAATAATAGGTGGTAGGTAGGTATGTAGGTAGGTGGGTGGGTGGGTGAGTGGGTAGGTGGATGGATAGACAGAGATAGGTAGGTAGGTAGATAGATGGGTGGATTGGTGGATGGGTGGATGCATGGATAGATTAGATGGATATATTAGACAGACAGACAGACAGGCAGGCAGGCAGGCAGGTAGGCAGATAGATAGATAGACAGACAGACAGACAGACAGACAGACAGACAGACAGACAGACAGACAGACAGACAGACAGACAGACAGACAGACAGATAGATAGATAGATAGATAGATAGATAGATAGATAGATAGATAGATAGATAGATAGATAGATAGATAGATAGATAGATAAGTATCCGAAAATATTGCGTCAATACCACCCTGCTAAATGAAAAAGATTAAGATTAGGCAGATCGCTGAAAATATTAGCAGACGACTATTAATTGGAGACCGAAACAGGTCACCAAAAGTATAAATGATGTTGTTGATGATGGCGATGATATTGGAGTTCGTGATGATTATTTAGATACTGACGGTGATTGTGTTGATATGTATAGTGGTGGTAATAGTGATGGTGATGGTGATGGTGATAGTGTTGATTGTGTTGATGACGATGACGATGGTGATGTTGGTGATCATACTAATGATAACGCTGGTGTTGTTAATAACGATAATGTTGATGATGACGTGCATGATGGTGTTGATAATGTCGACGTTAATGATATTGATATTGGTAATGATAATGATTACGATAACGTTGACTATGATGATGGTAATGATGATAATGATTATGTTGATGTTGGTAACGATAATGATGATTCTAGCGATCATAATGTCGATAATGGTAATGTTAATAATTTAAAATAACTTTTCTCGGGTTCTCAGCCAGGTGAGTTGGAGATTAGCTTCCAAGCTTTCGACGGCTAGCTCTGCCATCTTCTTCATCCCTGAAGAAGATGGCAGAGCTAGCCGTCGAAAGCTTGGAAGCTAATCTCCAACTCACCTGGCTGAGAACCCGAGAAGAATTATTTCATATCAAACGCCGGGAAAGCCTCAAGTCATACAATGTTAATAATGTTGATAATAGTGATGTTATTGATGATAGTGATATTGAAGTTGTTGCTGATGATTATTATAATGAGATTGGTGTAGATAATATTGATGTTGATGCTGATAACGATGATGATGGTGATAATAATAATGTTGAGGTTGTTGGTGATGAATGACGTTGATGTTCATAGCGGTGCTAATATTATATTAACGATGATGATGATTATAGTAATGATGATTACTATGTTGATGATAATATTGATGATAATAATTGCGATGTTGATGACTATAATGCTGATGATGTTGGTGTTGATAATGATGGAGAAGTTGATGATTATTATATTGATGATAATTGTGATATTGATGACTGCAGTGCTGATGATGTTGGTGTTGCAAATCAAGATTTCAGGTATGACTCCCTGTAAAGTTGATTTGAATAATTTCAAGGGAAAACTTGTTCCGGGACCTTTGGTTTAACGTACCAACGCTCTACCAACTGAGCTACCCGGGAACTCTACCAGACACCGATCCAATTTTTCCCTCTATATCCACAGACCTCAAAGTAGGCTGACAACCGTCGAGCAACCAACTTCGAGTGCACACTAACTCCGTGTGACTTAAATGTGGTTTTCTGTTAACGAACAGTGACGTGTATTATGCAAATCAAGATTTCAGGTATAACTCCCTGTTCGTTAACAGAAAACCACAATTTAAGTCGTACAGAGTTAGTGTGCACTCGAAGTTGGTTGCTTGACGGTTGTCAGCCCACTTTGAGGTCTGTGGATATAGAGGGAAAAATTGGATCGGTGTCGGGCAGAGTTCCCGGGTAGCTCAGTTGGTAGAGCGTTGGTACGTTAAACCAAAGGTCCCGGGTTCGATGCCCGGCCCCGGAACAATTTTTCCCTTGAAATTATTCGATGTTGGTGTTGATATTGATGATGACATTGATGGTGATGAACTGATGATAATGGTGATATTCGTGATAATGTCGATGATCTATTGTTTATATATACATATACAGGGACATCATTTTATTTTTACTTGCATTTTTATTGTACCTGCATTTCTGAATGTACATCACTCTCACCCCTTCACTAATGTCCTTGCTCCCGTCAGACACACAAACTTACGGCCGCTGTTGCATTCGAAGTCTTCAAGCAGTGAAGTAAACACTGCAGTGTATAGTGTGTTTCAGAAATATGGTTGCGTTTTCTATAGGAGAAAGAACCTATATTAATAATATCGTACTAAAAAATTATATTCAAGAAACGATAAATTCAATTTCATAGGATATGCTTCAAAATGTTTTTAATAATATGCGTACTGAATTGAAGCCTGCATTGTAATGAACGGCAACCATTTTCAGCAGCTTGTTTAAAAATTCAGATTAGCTTTTTTTGAATTGAGGTGGCTAGAAGCAAAGGAATGCTAGTGACATTTGTAATAACATGAGTTAAGTGCATCCAGTGTAAGAAAAAGTATCTAAAATTTTAGTGGCAAAGGGATATTTTAATCGCATCAAACATTAAAATTTAAATAAAAATTTCACCGATTTTACGAAAGCTTAAATATTTAAACCCCATTTTCTCAAAAGTAACTTAAGTGCACTTACAGCCCTTTACTTATGACCCCCTCAATTTAAATGCACTCTCTATATTGTATGTTAACACCAATAATTAATATGCTAAATAAAGTGGACATTACATAACGAACATAGCCGCCTGGAAAGTTGAGTTTTTTTTTTTAATGTTACTACTCCACTGTATTTTGATAAATTCCGTAAAAGTGATGATCAAACTGAAAATGGTAATATCGTATTTCCCTACAACATAAATGGATACACTACTTTTCTCTCCTCCTATACCTAGTAAAATGATTTGTTTACATATTGCACTAGTAACATCAAACTCCTATAATGGAAAGGGGCAACAGTGTTTCCGAGTATAATAATAATAATAATAATAATAATAATAATAATAATAATAATAATGATTTATTTAACCTGGCAGAGTTAAGGCCATACGGCCTTCTCTAACACTCAACCAGGAGTAAAGACTGCGTTACAAAAACACTACAAATTTACAAATTACACTACAATTTTACACACAAAACTGAATAAGATAATAATAATAATAATAATAATAATAATAAATAAGAATAGTAATAATAATAATAATAATAATAATAATACTAATAGTAGTAATAAAATAGTGCAGTACAAAGTATACAGTGAATACAATATTTCTAAGTACACACAATAAGGAAAATTAAGATTATATATAGCTCAACTTATCACATTAGAGATATAACAATATCGGAAAATATGAAAACAAAAATATAAAATAAGTTGAATATCATTAGAACATAAAAAAAAATGTGAATACGTGGAAACATGCAATACAACACTTGTCATAATAGTAAGTTAGTTTGGCAACTCGTCATAAGATAATTTTCTAACTTGGATTTGAAAGAATTCAATGTTCGGCAGCCCTTGACTTCAGGCGGCAGAGAGTTCCAGTGACGAGAGGTAGCAACAGTGAAGGATGAGGAATACAGAGACGATGCGTGAAGTGGAATTTCTAGCGTGTTATCGCGTTGTGATCGAGTATTAATATTATGATAGCGAGAGAGAGTATGAAATCGAGCGAATAAATAATAGGGGGATGAAGAGTGCATAATTCGATATAAGAGAGAAAGTGAGTGCAGATTTCTCCTCTCATGTAACCTAAGCCATGATAACTTCTTGAACGAAGGTGAGATATGATCATAGTATCGAACATTACAAATGAAGCGGACGCACGCGTTATGAACACGCTGTAGTTTCTGAGCGGAATCAATCCTGAGGTCACTGAACAAAACGTCGCAATAATCGAAGTGAGGTAGAATGAATGTCTGTACCAGCGTCTGTTTTTAATTTAGATGGATAATGATACAATCTTTTTAGTGAATGGAGAATAGAGAATGCCTTCTTACATGTATATTTAATATGCGTATCCCAATTGAGATTAGATTCGAAATGTAGGCAGGTTAATGTTAAAAATGTTGGTAAAAATAAAGTGATGTCCCTGTATTAGCATTTTTGAAACTGAAGTAGATCTGATCCAAGATCCTGGGGTGTGTTGGCAGAAGCAAGACCCACGCACGCATTTTGCAGCACTGGCCACTGCAGCACTCTCTCGGCGAGGCGCGGTGGACTGACGGATTACCGTAGCAGAGAGCAGAGTGTGCGCGCGCGATAAACAGGGTCAGTATCCCGTTTAATTAGCGCTAATTGGTGGAGGCTTCAAGACCCACGAAACCTCTCTGTAACCCTCCCCTCTCTCTCAAGTAGAGTTTGCAGATCTGCCTGCTGCTTGTTTTATCCGCAGACTAATAGCCAAGTTGACAGATGAGCCAGCAACAAGTTTGTTTTATGGATACTTTTAGCGCTTTCCGTACCGAATGAAACGACATAACCGTGAACACGCATTTTCTTACTTCGTAGGCCTATTTCGGACAATAGAGCACTATTATTTTTCTTGTTATATTGCTCTTGCACGAACAATAAAGTCATTCCAATTTTTTTTTCGCTATAGGTTTTATGTATTACATCGTAACCTTAAATAATGCCGTCCAGAAAGTCATATAAAGGGTGCGTCAGAAAGAACGGATGGATTTCAAACTATCGATACGCAACGCCAAAATGTAAAAAAAAAATGTAAAAAAAATGTAAAAAAAAAATGTAAAAAAATTGTACAAAATTGTAAAAATTGTAGAAAATTACTAAATTGTAAAACTATAAAAATTTGTAAAAATTGTAATTGTAATATTGTAAAATGTTGACATGTTCCACATCTTAAAGCTTCATTGCTCATGTAAGATCTATGGAATAAAATAAATGAATGAATGTATAGTGAGGGGGACCACGACTGTTGGGTCAGCCAGAGAATGCAGTTTCAGTTGAGAACATGATGTTGGTCTGGTGTACAACGTGCTTTCATCGTAAAGACATTTTTTAAAAATTAAGAGTCTGTGATCGCCACTCAGGACTCATTTAGACATCGGACGTCACGCTAGGATTCCAACTTGGAATACAATTTTGCGGTGGTTGGCTTCATTTCTTACCACAGGTTCAACATTAAAGAAGAAATCACCTGGACGAACACGGAGCGCGTGTACACTTGCAAATATGGAGACGGACACTAGGTTGTCCGGCCACCTCAACCATCAGCCCGCAAACATGCTATTGCACTGAGATTGTCCGAGACTACTTCTTTCTTTGGGACCATTTGAAGGCGTAAGTTTGTAAACATCGATCACATACACTGGACGAACTGAAGACGGCGATTCGTGAAGAAATCGTGGCAATTGCACCAGCTATGTCTGTGAAATTGATGCCTGTATTGAAAGCCAAGGACATCATATGGATGATGTTTAACCCATCACCGTAAAAAACAGCTTGTTACGTATCCCTATAATAAAAATATGGGAAATGCGTGTTATTATTCGGTTGAGAAGCTCTTATCATCCAGTCTGCTGTCCAAAAATCTGAAAGTTAGAATTTATAAAACAGTTATATTACCGGTTCTTCTGTATGGTTGTGAAACTTGGGCTCTCACTCTGGGAGAGGAACATAGGTTAAGGGTGTTTGAGAATAAGGTGCTTAGGAAAATATTTGGGGCTAAGCGGGATGAAGTTACAGGAGAATGGAGAAAGTTACACAACACAGAACTGCACGCGTTGTATTCTTCACCTGACATAATTAGGAACATTAAATCCAGACGTTTGAGATGGGCAGGGCATGTAGCACGTATGGGCGAATCCAGAAATGCATATAGAGTGTTAGTTGGGAGACCGGGGGGAAAAAGACCTTTAGGGAGGCCGAGACGTAGATGGGAGGATAATATTAAAATGGATTTGAGGGAGGTGGGGTATGATGATAGAGACTGGATTAATCTTGCACTGGATAGGGACCGCTGGCGGGCTTATGTGAGGGCGGCAATGAACCTTCGGGTTCCTTAAAAGCCATTTGTAAGTAAGTAAATAATAATAATAATAATAATAATAATAATAATAATAATAATAATAATAATTACTTACTTACAAATGGCTTTTAAGGAACCCGGAGGTTCATTGCTGCCCTCACATAAGCCCGCCATCGGTCCCTATCCTGTGCAAGATTAATCCAGTCTCCATCATCATATCCCATCCCTAAAGGTCTTTTTCCCTCCGGTCTCCTAACTAACACTCTATATGAATTTCTGGGTTCGCCCATACGTGCTACATGCCCTCCCATCTCAAACGTCTGGATTTAATGTTCCTAATTATGTCAGATGAAGAATACAATGCGTGCAGTTCTGCGTTGTGTAAATTTCTCCATTCTCCTGTAACTTCATACATACATACATACATACATACATACATACATACATACATACATACATACATACACACATACATACATACATACATACATACATACATACATACATACATACATACATACATACATACATACATACATACATACATACGGGCTATTCGATCTCAAATCGACAGAAATATAGAGAAAATTGACCTTGCAATTTTTAAATACAATGAAACTTTTTCCGTCCGTAGATAACTGTGATAAAATAATGCTTTGTGCAAAGTTTGAGGCATCAGAACTTAATAGTGTTTAAATTAATAATATATAAATTTATCGTATTTTCATAAAATTAGCAAATTTAAACTGTTGTGGCTCCGAAATCCCTTCACCCAATGATCAAAGTCATGGTTGATTTTGATGCTGAGAAGTTAAAGTTTATGTTGACATGTAAACAGTTTTTCTTACTTTTTATGGAAATGGAGAAATTTAGATTTTTCTTCATTAAGACGCCTTTGGCCACGAAAAAATATTTTTAAAATATATGGTTAGATTCCGCATTGAAAGTACAAATAAACACATATTTTTAGTGGTGGTACGTTGATAAGAAAGTATTGAAAATATCAAATAAAGAAAATAAATAGTACGCGCGTGAACTAACCAGCTGACTGTGAGGCGGGAGATAGCCGAGGGAAGCAAGGCCAGGAGACAAACACGTGATGTGTCGTCTAGCAGCGCATAGCTGGGCTAGCTTTATCACAGGAGTAAAATGACACCCAACGCTCTCATATCTTCAGCTCTCGGCCAATGCATGCGGTACTGCGTCGTTCAAGTCCAGCCGTGTGACAACAATCTATTTAATACCCTCGAAACTTATTGCCGTACCACTAAGCAAACAATGCCGAATCCCTCTTAATAATGCAAGGTTTTTTCTCAATATTTTTTTTTTTTTACATTTTTACAAATTGGCAAAAAGCCTAAAAGTTAGTAAAATCATATTGTCTGTCTCTCTGTATACAATAAAAATAAAGATTACTTCTTAACATAACGTACCAAATGTCAGCTTCAAAATGAGCTCTCGTTCAATGTTCTGCAGTAAATGATTCCAGAGTTCTGAGCTCTGAAAGAGGCTTATTTTTATAAAATACGCTAAATTTGTCGCTCAACAATACGCAAACCGTTTGACTTTCGATAGTATATTTTTGAAAATGCACTCTCCTCAGCACCTTGTATAAATAGGGAAAAAATTAGAGTATAAAAAAAATGCGGGGTTTTTTTAATGATCGATTTCATATGGAATAGCCTGTGTCACAGTGGCCAGTACGAATGCCCACTCTTAACTCTGCACTTGGTGTAATGACAAAGTAACTTACATGCTGAAGGGTTTCAGTAGGCGGGATTGAGTCGTAATAAAGGGAAGGGCGAGAGGTTAGGGCAACACAGTCCATCTGATAAGCTGAAAATGCAGGCCAAGAAGGCGACGCGACGGGCTCCTTGCAGAGACATTCTCGAAATGCCGGGCCGCGTTCACACGAGCACTGATATACTGATAACAGCGAAATGGTGAAATATTAATGCAACCCGAGGAATAATTGCGTGACGTAGTGGCGTCCAGGCAGATCGATGGAGTCTCAAGAGTGCGGCCTCTCATGTCCATGTCATGTTGCGTTTCCCATCCCAACATGTTACTACTGGAGGCCCGGGCTCAAAGCCAGAAAGGTTCGAGTGCAACTTGTAGCCGACAAAGACGGGGCATTCCTGTGTCCACTACATCACTGCAACATTCATCCATTAGCATTAATAATAAGGGTTACAAGGGGCGTAGATGGAGCGCTCTATGCTTTCATACGCATTAGAATGGGGTGGTGTGGTCGGCAACATGCTCCGATCGCCTTTTTAACCACCCGGTGTTCAGTTTGATAGACTGAATTGACCCCGGGACCGTTCTGCAAGTTAAGCAATGAGAAAAATCACATCATCACACGTAATTTGTCCCCGATTAAAATATACGGCACCGAGATTCCGTTCAGTGAATCAGTAAAGAATCTAGGTATTTATATTTATTTATTTATTTTTATTTATTTTATTTAAATTTAAATATACAGAATAAAAAAATATAATTACAAAACAAACAAAGAGAAATACAAATAAAATAATACAAGCAATATAAAAAGAAGATACAGTAGTATTAACAAAATTTGAGACCGAATGAGCAGCGCTCGTGCTCGGTCGCAGTTCAGATATAGCCTAATATTAATATAAAATATAATAATAATAATAGAAATAAATAAGTAAAATAAAATAGGAACTAAAATATAATTACAGCGGCAATGGAATTATATAATATAATATTAACACTAGAGAAGAATAATATCGCACGTGAAAAGTAGGACTAATATATATTTCAAAATTATAGAATACTAATATAATATAGGCTAGGTTGATTAATTCACACACATAGACTATAAATTTATTTAATCAAATTGAAGATATTAACACGTTTCTAATTTTCTTGTTATATCTTAGTGGGTTACATGTTAGAAGTTCTGGGTGCAATTTAGTTAAAGCATTGTACAACCGAGGGCCAAAATTTATGCTATGCTTTAGACCAGCAGATGTGAGACATTTAGGTTCTACTAATGTTGAATTAATATTTCGTCTTGTGTCATAATTGTGTGTCTGTAATACAAACTTATTACGATTTTTATGATAAAATTTTAACAGCGTATACTTATAAATTTGTTCAATATTAAATACATTAAATTCAGAATAAATTAATTTAGTTGGATAATCGAAACGTTTCTTCAAACAAATTTTAATTATTCGTTTTTGTAGTAAATTTAACGGACTAAGATTAATTTTTGTACTTCCACCCCAAACAATTATACCATATTGAATGATAGACTGAATAATGGCCAAATAAACATTTCGTAGAACTCTAATAGGTAAGTAGCATCGAAGATTAACGAATTTATAAATTGTTTTACGAAGCCTCTTACAAAGATAAATAATGTGATGAGGCCATTTTAAATTCTGATCAATAGTGATACCCAGATATTTTACATACGTGGCTTCTTTCAAAGGTGGACATTTACAACTTTTGGGATCTAAACAATTTTCACTGTGTATTATTAGTCTATATTTATCGCTAAATTTTAAATTTTGAACACTGGCAGCTGTTAACGAAAAAGGAACTAAAGTTGATTTAGATATATTTAAAGAAAGGAAGTTGGAATTAAGCCATTTTTTAACAATGTTAGCACCTATATTAGCATTTCTATATGCTTCCTGCCAAGAAAAACCACTGAAAATAACTACTGTATCATCCACATATGAATATATAGATCCATTAAATTTTTCTAAATTTATATTTAGCAGATCATTAACATATATCAGAAATAAAATAGGTCCCAAAATTGTTCCTTGCGGTACACCTATATCAATATATTTGTATTCACTAAATTGATCTTCAATTTTGGTCATTTGCCTTCTGTTACTAAAATATGATTGGAATAATTTTAAAACTATACCTCTAACTCCAATAGTATGTAGTTTGTCCAAAAGTAAATTATGATTGATAGTGTCAAAAGCTTTCCGTAGATCCAAGAAAATACCCAAACATTTGTTTCCGATATCTAGTTCATTGATAATTTTTCCAGTAACATTAATAAGAGCATCATCGGTAGAAATATTATTGCGGAAACCAAACTGATTTTTAGAGAGGATTTTATGTTTTTCTAAATAATTTATTAATCTATTCTTTAAACATTTTTCAAGCAATTTGGAAAATGTTGGAAGTAAAGATATAGGTCTATAGTTATATGGATAAAAGTTTAAATTGGAACCTTCAAGTTGCAGAAACCTGCAAGAAAGTATTCTCATTAATCCACTCGTTTAGGCGATTGAAGAATTTTCTACCCTTTTCCATGAAAAAAATGTTAGTGCAAACACTCGTGATGCCCCACTTCGATTACTGTGATATTCTGCTTACTGACCTAAGCGTTACTTCGGCGCAGACACTACAACGTGTTCATAATATGTGCGTCCGTTTCGTCTGTAATATTCGCCGGGCTGATCACGTAACACCATCCCTCGAAATGTTGTCCTGGCTCCGTCTAGAAGATCGTAGAAAAATCCACTGTCTTTCCCTTCTCTTTCACAATTGAATTTCTCCACTCCTGTCTATCTTGCGTCTCGTTTTCAAAATGTATCCACCCATCATAACCTAGACACACGATCACAACACTCCTCAATATTATCCATTCCCTCCCACCGAACATCCTCATATTCATCTTCTTTCACTGTGGCTGTTCCTCGGCTTTGGAATTCCCTACCGAGTAATGTCAGGGACTGTCAGACATCAAACCAATTTAAGAATAGGCTAACGAAATATTTTTCTAACAATTCTTGTTAACAATAATAGCTCTTTCAGGTTTCTCAATGTTTAATGGTTATATATATATTACATAATAAATATTTAAATTATTTCATTATTATTATTATTATTATTATTATTATTATTAGTCTATTATTATTACTATTATTATTATTATTATTATTATTATTATTACTATTATTATGTTATTATCATCATCATCATCATCATCATCATCATCACTATTTCTTACCAATGTTTATTATTGTTACACTAACATGGCCTTCTATGCCCAAGGTTGCGGGTTCGATCCCGGGCCAGGTCGATGGCATTTAAGTGTACTTAAATGCGACAGGCTCATGTCAGTAGATTTACTGGCATGTAAAAGAACTCCTGCGGGATAAAATTCCGGCACATCCGGCGACGCTGATATAACCTCTGTAGTTGCGAGCGTCGTTAAATAAAACATTTCAACATCACACTAACATTACTTATCCAACTTTCATTATTTACTTTCATGTTGTTTTACGTTCTAGATATTAATGTAATAACTAGACTTCGTGGAATTGCCACGAGAATCTTAAGGTTTACTACGCTCGCGGTATAGACTGTATGAGAAGGGGACGTGCAACGGATCGACTATGCCTCTAATGTAAACACTGAGCAGTATACTGCGGTTACAATAAAACCTGTATCGTGCATTCGAGAAATATAATGAATGATCATTGAAGTAGGAAATGTCTAAACATGTAAATACACAATTATTTTACAGTGAGATATATTAACTCTTAAAATTTAATGTAATATACTCAAATCATCCTTAAATATGTGCATTGCAGTGAAGAGTTACGTACATTTTGAGCGACTGCAAAGTAACCTCCTCCGATGGTGACTTAAATAGTTTTTATATTGGGAAAATGTACGTTCAACATCACACGATGTAATAGGTGCATATTTGAAGAACGGGAAGTCACTACTTTTTAGCACACCAACTTCACGCGTCTTGTCGTGACGTGATAGTGCATCATTTATAGTACGAAGTTGTGAATAGGCAGAATTTTTAGCAATAATGTTTCTCAACTTACATTTCAATTTCTCTGAAATTAGTGATATTTTGGATAACGATTTGTGATACTTTATCCACGATATTAAGGGCTTTTGAGAGTTGTAGTTTAGACGATTCTAACAGGGTGATGCTTTTGGACACGATTTTAAAATTATAATCAATGAACAGAATACCTTCCAATAGCTGTTCAGAAGGCAATGATTTTACAGCTGCAACAGCGGAACTGTCTGTGCTATCCAATGCATCAATTACCTCCATTATTTTGCCGTAATATTCTGAATAATAATTAACAGCATCCAACCACGTTCCCCAACGGGTCAAGACTGGCTGCGGGGGTAAGGGTATTCCAGAGGCAATTGTTTGGAACAGCAACAATCTCATTGTAGTATGTTTGATTGAATTCTTGTCTGCACTGAACAAATGTTAAGCTTTGACTATTCCGACCACAGTAATGCAAAAACAAGTTCTTACATAGGTATACATTAGCTGTAGCTGCTCTATCTATTTGGACCGGTCACAACTCTTAACATGAACAGATTATACTACGAGACCGGGCGGTCGCTCACCTCCTCTATACTACCGTACATCGGCAACCTGATTGCACGCTGCGTGTGGCAATTCAAAGAAGTCTAGTAATAACTATGTAACCAATTATATTCTACAGGGACATCATTTTATTTTTACTAACATTTTTAATATTAACCTGGCTACACCTTTAGAGAAACGGAAACACAGATTGCTACCCCTTTCCATGACTGTAGTTCGATGATACTGGCGTAAAACACAAACAAATCACTCTACTAGATATAGGAGGGAAGAAAAGTAGTTCATCCATTTACGTAAACTAGGAAATATCGCGATTTTGAGTTCGATAATTTTCATTAGGTTTTTGTTTAATCAAAATACAGTACTGTATTAAGAATAAGTGTTTTTACTCACGAACTGAGCTATCCATTCGGACGTATTCATTATGCAGTGTATATTATACTGTCTACAGCACATTAGCGTACAATATAGAGAATGAAGTTCAATTGAAAAATAATCATAATATGGATATTTAAACACATTTTTTGAAAATGGTGGCCGTTCATTTCGATACAGGCTTCAGTTCTTTTGTGCATATTACCGCACTATAGACTATTGCATCTAATTCTAATTACCAGTTTCGTCCTTCGTACTAGTAACTCATGTTGAAATAATTCTGTACCTACTCTATAAAAGAGGACCTTACATACTGTAAATTCAATCTTCACTTCTGCCCGACCCGCACAGATAAAATTACTCAGACATGCTATCTACTGTCCGTCCAAGTGGTTATGCCGCAGGATCGTAGAAAGGGGGGAAATCACGTAACAGTTAATTACTTAACGAGGCCCTTTTATTTAAGTTATTTTAAACAGTTGTATAATATTACGTAAACGTCCAATTCCTAACAGAAATTAATGTTTTCAGAAAAAAGCTAAGACAGCCCAGCTTTTACAGAGGGGCATGCAGAAGCAGGTGCGGGAAATCGGGATCGACGTAGGCAAACGAACAGTACCTGTGCGAAAATATGGTTCAATATTTAAAGCTCTTTCGTCACTGGAAAACGCGAACATATTTCTGGAACGTACTATACTCACTAACTCAGTGCTGTTTACTATATGCATCCTTGATTCTGTCTGGAGGACAGTTGTAAGTTCATTAATAGAAGGGGTGGGAGTGAAGTACATTCAAAAACTCAGGTACAATAAAAATTGAAGTAAAAATAAAATGATGTCCCTGTATTAGAATTAGAGTCTGTATGAGCGGAAGAGAAGGCCTACTGGCCTTAGCTCTGCCAGATTAAAAAAAAAATTGAATCGGGAACCTTCCAGTTCATAACTAGTTGCTTTATCTTGTAAGTTATCCAATTATTCTTGGTATTAGGTTCTCTCATAATTAGAGCTCTGATATCCATGTAAATGCATGTTTTTATTGAAGCTTGTTACACTTCTCAAACTTTGCAAATATTTGTTTTATGACATCGATCCCAAATAACCGTACTTTTTCCGTGCATGTTTGCATGTTCTGGCCTTTTTTCGGAGTAAATTAATATACAGAGTGATTCACGAAGATTTACCGTCCTTTATGGAGATTATTTCCGAAGACATTCTGAGCAAAAAATGTCAATTAAACATGGGTCCTATTCTCAATATTTAGAGAGTTACGTTTCGTTATTGGAACGCATTGCTGTGAACGCGTGATCTTGGTCAGCGTGCAGTCAGCAGCCAGCGCGAGCGCTACGGAAATCAAAGATAGCCGTGTGCAGTTACGTAGAGCGACGAGTGCCGTTCACAAGCGTGCGGCCAAGTGTACTCAAACGGACGGCGACATTTTTTAAAATGTGTTGTAAACTCTCCAAGACTGTAAATTAGGAGGCAAAATTGAACTGGAAATAATGAAGTCCTTGGAAGTGGTGTGATTTGTAATAATTGTTGTGATAAGTGCGTAAGAATAATGTAATTTTCTAGTTAAAAATAGAAAAAGATGTCTGTACGGAGCAACTAAGGAGTTCACAGCACATTTTTAGCTTCATAATATTTGCCAATTAAAGAAACGATATTTCTGAATGGTTCATTGTCTATTTGTATTATTGTTCTACCGTCAAACCAAAGAAAAAACGTATTTTACAAACAACTTTAAATTAATGTAGCCTAACTCTGAAAATATTGAGAATAGGAACTATGTTTATATGATATTTTTTGCTCAAAATGTCTTCAGAAATAAGTTCCGTAAAGAACGGTAAATCCTCGTGAATCACCCTGTATAATGCATATCTTGATTAATTTAAATTTAATAGTACATATTTAAACTTTTGCATTGCATATTATGTCATTTTTTTTCTGGCTTAAGTGCATGTACAAGATGGGTCAAAAGTCACTTTCCGCAAACACTTCCTTACATTTTTTTTTAATTACATTAAACTTACATTTGACTACACATTCCTTTATAGATTTTGTTCAAAATGGAGGCCCTGTTTCTCGATACACAATTCACAACATTTAGACACTGATTTACAGATGGCAGAACGTAACTCATGATTTTCATTGATTTTCACGAATCACTGTTCGATCATCTGTCGCAACTGATGCAGATCCTGCGGTTTCTGAGCAAAAACATCATTTTTCAGACGATGAAAGAGTAATGGAACGGAGAAAAATTCTCTCCGGCGCCGGGATTTGAACCCGGGTTTTCAGCTCTACGTGCTGATGCTTTATCCACTAAGCCACACCGGATACAACTCCGACGCCGGTTAGAATCGTCTCAGATTAAGCTCCAACTCTTGGGTTCCCTCTAGTGGCCGCCCTCTGTACTACGTCATAGATGTCTATGAACGCAGGACCGAAGTGCACACATGTGCTGAGGTGCGCTCGGAATAAGCGCCGTCTTAAATCAAGAGTAATGGAACGGTGGTATCCGGTGTGGCTTAGTGGATAAAGCATCAGCACGTAGAGCTGAAAACCCGGGTTCAAATCTCGGCGCCGGAGAGAATTTTTCTCCGTTCCATTACTCTTTCATCGTATGATGACGAAAAATATCTGCATGGAAATATCATATGTACTTCGGTACATATATCATTTTTCAGGTTACCCCACAGCGAAAAATCACATGGCGTCAGGTCACATGATCTGGGTAGTCATTGTTGTGCCACGACGGCCGATCCATTCATGGAATTGCTGATTCAAGAAGTCCTCACTCCTAAACCAAAATGAGGTGATGCTCCATCCTGTTGCCATATCAACTGCATTTCGGCAAAACGAGAGCTTTTGTCTAGACATGACATCGTAAAAACAGTTGACGCACGAACATGATTGTCAACCTACCACTTACTACATCGTGTATTCAAGTTATGGCATCTCTATATGTGTACTGTACAAGTATGAAATCTAAGAGCGAATATAGGAGAAAGCGACTTTTGACCCAGCTTGTATTATGATAACTTGCACAAAAGTGCTTTTTATGAATGTTACTTCGTAAAATCTGGCATTTCCATGTTATTTAACTCTTGAGAAAAAATATGAAAGTAAGCTGTGGCAACTAGTCTTGGGACTTTCCATTAAATCTCCCTTTGTTGCACTGGAATTTCCAACTCCCAATTCTCGCTCGTCACAAGCCGGAGGCCAAAATAGTGGAAGAGAGGAAGACTGAAGCAGCATGCTTGCAAACTGAAATTTAGTATACATTTGTGTCTAACTGTGAAGTGTTGTTATGGCTCCTGTTGAACTGCATGGAAAGACTTTGGGTGCTATTCATAGACATTTCGCAGCACGCGCTACGAGCGTACTAAACTAGCCCCGGCTATCCACTGGTTACTTGTACAGAATTCAAATCATATCCTATCGCTAACACTGGTTTATGAATACGAAAAACGCTGATCATCCACCGGAAACCCGCGCTAAAAATGTCTATGAATACGGCCCTTAGTGTCTAAATAGATTCAGGAAAACGAATTTCTGAAGACGGACGGCGGTGTAGTATATTATGATTGTTGTAATAAAGACTTGTGTATTTTCGGTGCATAATAGCGTCGCGGTTAATTCATAACCCTGCAAAGTCGGCAGGTCAAAGATTTAATTCCCGATGGGGTCATGGTCATGTGAAAGTGCAGAAGACTTACCCTTCGACCTCATTTTGTCCCAAATTTCTCCGCTTAAAAATATGCACATATCACTTCTTGTGACGTAGAAATATAATTTTCTGTGTTCAAGAACATACTGTCATATAAATGCAAGAGTTTAAGTGAATAAAAGTTCGGAGAAATCAGTTTTATTATATTGTTTCAAAAGAGCATTATTTATAGTTTTTTGGAAATAATCTACACGATTCCCTAGAGTTGGCACCTACTATTATTCTAATTACTCTTTTTTGTAGTAGGAATATACTGTTACTATCTGTGGAATTTCCCCAGAATATTATTCCAAAACTCATTACCGAGTGGAAGTATGCAAAGTATATTGTTTTTAAGGTATTGATATTTACTATCTTTTGCATAGATCTAATAGCAAAACATGCCGAATATAGTTTGCGGGGTAATTTCTTTAATATGATTTTTTCCAATTTAACACATTACCGATTACTAGGCCAAGAAATTTGGTTGTTGTTGTTTCTAATAGGGATGTGTTGTTAATTATTGCGCTAGAAATTTGCGAGGTTGAATTTGGACAGGATTTGAATTGAATTATGTTAGTTTTGTTATAATTTAATACTAATTTGTTAACATTATTATTATTATTATTATTGTTATTATTATTATTATTATTATTATTATTATTATTATTATTATTATTATTATTATTCTAGTCTGCTGTCAAAAAATCTGAACGTTAGAATTTATAAACAGTTATATTACCGGTTGTTCTGTATGGTTGGGAAACTTGGACTCTCACTCTGAGGAACAGAGATTAAGGGTGTTTGAGAATAAGGGTCTTAGGAAAATATTTGGGGCTAAGAGGGATGAAGTTACAGGAGAATGGAGAAAGTTGCACAACGCAGAACTGCACGCATTGTATTCTTCACCTGACATAATTAGGAACATGAAATCCAGACGTTTGAGATGGGCAGGGCATGTAGCACGTATGGGCGAATCCAGAAATGCATATAGAGTGTTAGTTGGGAGGCCGGAGGGAAAAAGACCTTTGGGGAGACCGAGACGTAGATAGGAGGATAATATTAAAATGGATTTGAAGGAGGTGGGATATGATGGTAGAGACTGGATTAATCTTGCTCAGGATAGGGACCAATGGCGGGCTTATGTGAGGGCGGCAATGAACCTCCGGGTTCCTTAAACGCCAATAAGTAATAATAATAATAATAATAATAATAATTATTATTATTATTATTATTATTATTGTGTGTAGAGGATACTTATAAGTTCAATATGTATTAATTTTTGTAATATTTGTATAGAGAGTGATGGTGGATTAAGAACTGGAACACATGTAATCCGCCATGATGTGAACAAAGATTGAAAAATGAAACAAATAAATAAATAAATAAATAAATAAATAAATAAATAAATAAATAAATAAATAAATAAGTAAATAAATAAATAAATAAGTAAATAAATAAGTAAGTAAGTAAGTAAATAAGTAAATAAGTAAATAAGTAAATAAATAAATAAATAAATAAGTAAGTAAATAAGTAAGTAAGTAAGTAAATAAGTAAATAAGTAAGTAAATAAATAAATAAATAAATAAATAAGTAAGTAAATAAGTAAGTAAGTAAGTAAGTAAATAAGTAAATAAGTAAATAAGTAAATAAATAAATAAATAAATAAATAAGTAAGTAAGTAAGTAAGTAAGTAAGTAAATAAGTGAGTAAGTAAATAAGTAAATAAATAAATAAATAAATAAATAAGTAAGTAAGTAAATAAGTAAGTAAGTAAGTAAATAAGTAAGTAAATAAATAAATAAATAAATAAATAAGTAAGTAAATAAGTAAGTAAGTAAGTAAGTAAATAAGTAAGTAAGTAAGTAAATATGTAAGTAAGTAAGAAAATAAGTAAATAAATAAATAAATAAATAAGTAAATAAATAAATAAATAAATAAGTAAGTAAATAAATAAATAAATAAGTAAGTAAGTAAATAAGTAAGTGAGTAAGTAGATAAGTAAGTATGTAAATAAGTAAAGAAGTAAATAAATAAATAAGTAAATAAATAAATAAATAAGTTAATAAATAAATAAATAAGTAAGTAAGTAAATAAGTAAATAAGTAAATAAATAAATAAATAAGTAAGTAAGTAAATAAATAAATAAACACATAAATAAATAAATAAATAAATACATAAATAAATAAGTAAATAAATAAAAAACGTAATACTAATTTATTGACTCTGAACCAGTCACATATTTTGAAGAGAATTTCGTCTGTTGAAGATTGGAATGTGGTCAAGTTAATGGCTATAATGTCATCTGCAAATAATATGGGATGACCTACATCTTTTATTAGGGGGGAAAAATCATTTATGAACACTGGAAGAAGTAGGGCTACCTATTATTATTATTATTATTATTATTATTATTGTTATTATTATTATTATTATTATTATTATTATTATTATTATTGCCATAAGACTAAAAAAAATTGTACAAGGTTCCAAAGAACTGAAGCAATTAGTTGCTAAAACAGAGAAGGGAAAGATGTTATCTGGGAACACGTTCACCTGACGCTCACTACGCTATCTAGTATCAGGCTGATCCATTACATTTCTCGTACGTTACAAGTCACGTATACCGGATTAAGATCTGTTTCGTTACTGCGCTTGCTCCTGATCGTGTATTTAAATGTAATTATCGGATTGTTTTGTTGAAGTTATCTTTTAAATAACACTGATGCAAGAAAATACAGTACAGCTAATTTAAACTTAACTGTAATCATTCTCTTGAAGTTATCTTGCAAATAGCTTTTATGCAAGGATATCAAGTAACTAATTTAAAAGTTTTGGAATTAAATGAAAACCACTGAAGCTTAGGATAGTTTGTAACTGATCTCCTCGACGATTACAAGAGCTGCAAAAATTCCATTTTTTTTTTTTTTCATTTTTTGGTTAAGTAAATTAGATTTTATTTATACAAAATCCGATTTCGAAATTTTCAGTCTGTATATAGCTGTTGGAAGCATTAATATTCAAGTCAATTCATGCGAAAATGATGGATAGGCCTATGAACAGCGATAATTGTCAGTAAAAATTTAATATTTTTCATTTTAAATCAAATACACAAAATATCTGTGGAATGTAAATCGGCTGCAACGAAATTTTTTAATTCCAATGTTGCGAAAGATGCTAAAACAAATTAAGTTCTTCACTATCTCACCATATCTCTATTCTTGCCTCTTGCAATCTGAATTTTAATTAAGCATCTTTGTTTGTATTCGCTAAACATTTTAGAGTAGTACAGATAACAATCTACAAATTAAACTCACTACAGATATGGCTACGGACTGGAAGGTCCGGGGTTCGATCCCAGGTGGTGACAGGATTTTTTCTCGTTGCCAAACTTTCAGAACGGCCCCAAGGTTCACTCAGCCTTCTATAAAATTGAGTACCGGGTCTTTCCCGGGGGTAAAAGGCGGTCAGAGCGTGGTGCCGACCACACCACCTCATTCTAGTGCCGAGGTCATGGAAAGCATGGGGCTCTACCTCCATGCCCCCCAAGTGCCTTCATGGCATGTTACGGGGATACCTTTACCTTTTACAGATATCTTATAAATGAGATTATTGTCTTCAAACTCACATATAACATACATCAGATGCTCTTCTTTCTCACTGTTATCAGCTTACATTACCCTTGGGTGAAGCCGTCGCATTAAAAGTGGAGAAAGTATTGCAGAGGAATTCAGGGTTTGGAAAAATGAAAAATGTGTGCTCCATTCTCCAGGAGGGAAAGCTTCAATTGTTAGTCACCTTGGGTACCTGCTGCAGTGGCAGCGATGAAAATTGCACCTGTGACGTCATGTGCTGTCAAAAGAACCTTTTAGTCCTTCATGTATTTTGAGAGATAATAGAGAAAACTTCTCAGTCCAGAATCTTGAAAAGTATTTGATTATATATTGCAACCAGGAACAGTGTCCGTAAATAATGTTGTTATGTTTCTTTCTTTGTTACTTTTTAAAATAATTCTTGATCAAGTTTGAACAATTTTAATTCAAAAGTTGTGTGTGTACTGTACCTTTTTTCTATTGAAAATGGAAATATATGTAGTTATATCAAAACAAAATATATTAGATAAAATGTTAATTGTTATATGAATTTTTTCAATCTACAACTAATGTTAAAGGGGAAGGAACAAAAATTTCGAACCATAAATTTTGGTAAATAATTTGGTTCTTGAAAAAGTCAGTTTCGTGGTCCATATTGTCTTAATAAATATATATTTATTTTTAAGAATAACTGTAAGGATCCATTTTTAACGATCTGGTAGCTTTTGCGACCCCTTTCACAGGTTGGATATAAAACCTAAAAGAAGCTATTTCACCTATTCCAAAACCTAAAATGGTCTTTTTAAAACCCTAAAAATTCTGTCCCTGGTCATATCTATTTAAACACTTACGAACTTCAGGACTCTGAATCCTGTCCACCATCGCTCTACAAGCTTGAAGACAGTATTATTCCCACAATTGATGACCTGCAGTAAATAAGGACCTAAGTGTCAAATTTATGAAAGTGTCTTTTTGCTGGAATAAGAATTTATATACGTACTGTACCTAGCACTATAACATAAATAAGCATCAAAGTCCACACTCGTTTTTTTTATCGTTTTATTAGGCTTTCATAGATGGCGGCACGTGTATGTGCCAACCATTGCTCTGGTGCCAACTAGAGTCGTGCACAACAGGATACACGAATTGAATTGAATCTGTTGATCGACTGCGAACGCAAGAATTATCCAATGAGAAACGCAGACTTGGTACATTAGTGTTCAAAGATATCTGACCTACGATTTTATGATCGTGTAAGCGAACTTTCCAACCACGAGATGTCAGAACCAAAGGTATAAAAAACTGACAAACTTTTAATAGGTGGCACCATTACTGGGGCGGTTAAAAAGTGTCGGGGAAAATGATTATGTAGATTAAACATAGATTATTCTCATAATTGACAATATCAGGGGTTTCCAGCTAAACCCAGTATGTAGAGTGGTATGAAAAATTGAATTCTATAATCCGGGTATAATTATGTACGATTGGCAACACTGACTATTATCTTCGCCATCTATTCATAGAAATAATAACTAAAGAAGCCACACTTACAGCAACAAATTATCGATCACTATCGATCAGATAGCTTTGAACGTCAATCTACATCAGTCATGCCAATTGATGCCCATAGGAGCAAGCGCGCGCTTTAGAGCTTAGAAGAGCCTGAGCGCTTTACAGCGGAAATGAAAGAAACAGACGAAAGAGGTAGTATATGTCGCTTGGTCGAGCTATATTCAGGGATGGCCAGCACTGATTCAATCCTATAAAGGAACGAGAACTTATTAAAACTGTATCCATGGTAATTTTTAGATTTGTCGGAGAAGTATGACTGCATTATAAGAATGTAAGTTTTTATTTTAATGCTCATTTTTCACAATTTTGAATTTTTTGTTCAAAAGAAATATTTTCTCAACTTTTCGTATAGAAAAGTGGAATTTTCAGATATAGGCCTATTTATTAGTAGCCTTACAGAATGTTTTCGTAAATCTAATATACCGTATATACGTATTACTGACGTTAGTGTATTGAAAATTTTGAAAACATTCGCATGTAAATTGTTTGTACGGAAATGAATTAACAAAGCAACTACTGTTACATCATAAGCAAAAGATACATGCCCATGTGTTGTATAGCTTCAGCACATTTCGAGAAAATAATCTAATATTCTGATAAAAGGAAGTTGCTCACCAATATCACCTTAAAAGCATAATGCAATGAGAGTTTTCTTATGGAATATTAGTTACACTTAAAACATATACAGCATCTAGATAACTATGTTTTGTATTGTAATATTGTTTTGATTATGGATTTGAGGGAGGTGGGATATGATGATAGAGACTGGATTAATCTTGTTCAGGATAGGGACCAATGGCGGGCTTATGTGAGGGCGTCAATGAACCTCCGGGTTCCTTAAAAGCCAGTAAGTAAGTAAGTAAGTAAGTAAGTAAGTAAGTATGTAAGTAAGTAAGTAATATTGTTTTGATTAGTTTATTGATTACTTTTATAAGACTAAAGGTACCATCAATAGGCCTAGCAATTCCAACTTACATCATACTCAATCTCTTTTTTTGGGATATTACTTTCTTCATGAATGATGTGTATCATCCATTTAGTACAGTACAGTTGTACTACTACGGAATTTATGTGAATATTCCTTCTTAACTCTTTATTATGTTATTAAGATGTAAAACACAAATGCAATATTAAGAAATTGGTATTAGTACTTTTGTTTTACAGACAATATAGATAATATCAAACAGAAAGAAGCCATATAAAAATAACGACATAAAATCTCACGTTCCGTTTGAAGTTTGTGCACCACTGTTTTCTTAATCCAACAGGCTGCTTATTCATATACACAACCCTTCCTCTTTCTATACTTAGCGCTTGATGCCCGCGCACGACGTCAAGGTCAGAAAAATGCGCTTGCTTTGACATCACTGATGTACATGCTCATTTACACATTACATAAGGAGGTAACAGACTTTATCACGAAACTACTGGGTGTTCATTTGAAAGTGTGTCATGACGTCACTGTTGTTGAGTCACCGATTTGAAGCGAGTTTCAGCTTATATGTCAGAGAAGTTGCCTATTATTCAAGGCGTTCTTCAATCTGAACTTGAGAACGTGTAAGGTATAACTTGAACGTTTTAGCAACAGATGGCGGTCTGTACGGTCTGTGTGCTACTATAACCTCTTTCGAACTGTGTTTTGCGCCGGCAAGTCGTACGTAGGGTATTTGTTATCATCGGTTGCGTACGGCAACATTCCACAATACAAATCAAATACTCCGTGTCCATGTTGACCGTCGAAGTTAATGTCAACAAATACGTAAGTAATCGTCTTAACCCTCTCCCCATATCCCGACAGTACGTATTTCCAAACAGTTCACATTCCTGCCACTACCGGCGTTATCGTACGCATCGGTACGTACTCTTCAGAATGAACGCCGTACTTGCTAGGCAACTTCTCTGCCTCCTAGGTAATACACCTTTGCGGAAATGTAGGAAGATTGAATTCTCTAGGCTCATCGGCTAGCCACATGACTGCATACAGCGAGCCATGACACACTTTGAACTGAACACCCAGTATAAGCTGAAACTCGCTTCAAATCGGTGACTCAACAACAGTGACGTCATGACACACTTTGAAATGAACACCCAGTATATCATGAAACTATAAACAACTGCCAATGGACATTCTTTACCCATAAGTAATGTTTTAATTTACGTAAGCGTGCTTCACAGATTGCAAACCTGTAGCTTCGTCACGGCTCTGGAATTTTCTCCTTAGCCTGCAGTCGCAGCGGCTTGCTCTAATGAGGCGTAAACGGCTCTCGAACCCGGTGCGTCAAGATGAGGAACGATAGCGGTTGCCCGGAGACAGTCCCACACTCGCGTTCGGCTCACAAGTCAACGCTCCCCCTGGGCCCGGTTGCTTGGTCGGCCGTGCAGTCGCGCAACGTACCGACTCTTTGTGAGCGGGTCTCTACTCTACGGTGTACGCCCAGCAGCCCTCGTTTTCATTACGGCTCAAGTCTGGCGTGACTATCCAGTTATTTGTACCAATTCACCGTCTAAATAGACACATTTCATGACTCACTTGCCAAGCACGCTCTACGACTAAGTTTGTTCCCTGATTAAACTAGTTGATTCGTCGGTCAGTTCAACAAACGTGTTTCGGAAACAGATAAACTTGTCAGCTTGAGAAAAGAGGGATATAATATAGAATAATTTATACAGATGTATAGAATAATAGAAGGTGAACCGTAAGTTCATTCACTGCAAACCCAGCTTTCTCCAATCTTTTCTATTTTCCGCCTTCTTCTTTGTTTCCTCATATGATCCACATACCTTAATGTATTTATTTATTTATGTATTTATTTATTTATTTATGTATTTATTTATTTATGTATTTATTTATTTATTTATGTATTTATTTATTTATTTATGTATTTATTTATTTATTTATGTATTTATTTATTTATGTATTTATTTATTTATTTATTTATTTATGTATTTATTTATTTATTTATGTATGTATTTATTTATTTATGTATTTATTTATGTATGTATTTATTTATTTATTTATTTATGTATTTATTTATTTATTTATTTATGTATTTATTTATTTGCTTATTTATTTACTTTATTCAACTTATTAATTATTTATTTGCTTATTTATTTACTTTATTCAACATTTATTTATTTATTTATTTGCATATTTATTTACTTTATTCAACTTATTTATTTATTTATGTATTTATTTATTTATTTATTTATTTATTTATGTATTTATTTATTTATGTATTTATTTATTTATTTATTTATTTATGTATTTATTTATTTATGTATGTATGTATTTATTTATTTATGTATTTATTTATTTATTTATGTATTTATTTATTTATTTATTTATGTATGTATTTATTTATTTATGTATTTATTTATGTATGTATTTATTTATTTATTTATTTATTTATTTATGTATTTATTTATTTATTTATTTATGTATTTATTTATTTATGTATTTATTTATTTGCTTATTTATTTACTTTATTCAACTTATTAATTATTTATTTGCTTATTTATTTACTTTATTCAACATTTATTTATTTATTTATTTGCATATTTATTTACTTTATTCAACTTATTTATTTATTTATGTATTTATTTATTTATTTATTTATTTATGTATTTATTTATTTGCTTATTTATTTACTTTATTCAACTTATTAATTATTTATTTGCTTATTTATTTACTTTATTCAACATTTATTTATTTATTTATTTATTTGCATATTTATTTACTTTATTCAACTTATTTATTTATTTATGTATTTATTTATTTATTTATTTATTATTTTGCTAAGAATTGTAATATAAAATATAATATATACAGAAAAACTTTAGCTCGCCCCTGAAGAAGTAGAACTCGTGCTCAGGGGCGGATTCCTGAATTGAAATTAATAAGTATATAATACAATTTGTCTTATGTCTACTGTGCAATTATAGTATATAAATTTAAATTTACAATTTTTCAATTTTTATAAAATCCATACATAACTTTTTAAATTTAATACTAGAACTATTAGAATTGACAAGATTAGGATATTTAAATATAAATTTGTTATATATTCTTGGGCCTAAATTACTACTATGATTAAATACTGGAACAGTGTTGCATTTTGGTTCAAATAATCTTAAAGAATTTGTACCCTTTGTTTCATAACTATGAGGATACAATTCAAAATTATATCGATTTTTATGTATGGATTTTATTAATACAATATAGTAAATTTGTCTTACGTTAAGTACATTAAAGTCTAGAAACAAATTTTGAGATGGTCTGTCATCTATCATCTATCACCTGATATTTTTTCTACCCCGAACTCTTCTCCCGTTCACCATTCCTTCCAGTGCATCCTTCGGTAGGCAGTTTCTTTTCAGCCAGTGACCCTACCAGTTCCTTTTCCTCTTCCTGATCAGTTTCAGCATCATTCTTTCTTCATCCACTCTTTCCAACACAACTTCATTTCTTATTCTGTCCGTCCATTTCACACGTTCCATTCTTCTCCATATCCACATTTCAAATGTTTGTATTCGCTTATCTTCACTTCGTCGTAATGTCCATGTTTCTGCCCCATACAATGCCACACTCCGTACAAAGCACTTCACTAGTCTCTTCCTTAGTTATTTTTCCAGATGTCCGCAGAACCGTAAGTAATGCCATTAATTTCATTGGGTTACTGGATATTTCAAACAAGAACGTTTAAAACAGTTTTGCTCATTTTGGCTTCCTTTTCATGATAAAAATTGTTACATATGAAAAATTTCGTAGTGTGTTTTGGGAAAATCATTGATTTAATTCGCAATCTGCTCAGTCAAATTAAGAGAACTGAGTACTATGATAACTAGGGAACGGAATTTGGAGCAGTAAAAGCTAGTATTGGCATCTACACAGCCATTTGTTTACAACCCTTTATACCAAGTCCTCCCCTTCATAACATACTCGCAGATCTCTGCACGTCAACAACAGGTGAACGGGACAGTTGTCGCATAAGAACTTCAACGTGCAGGTTTGCAGTTCAGAGTAGTGAAGTGCAGGTACAATACCGAAAGTGTACTATATATTTACAAATACTATATTTGTAAACGCTAAAATCGAGTATCAAAATTCAGGAAACAATTCCCTAAATTATCGCTTCCCCATGTCCAGTTCTTATGAGATGGGGGTCATGGTTAGAAGCTTGCAATAATTATTATTACGCACATCACCTCCAATCTGTGAAGAAAGTGGTCCAGTCTTTGGATCTTGATGACGCGGCTGCGATTCAAATACGCCAGGAACTGCTAAATGATAGAATAATCAAAAAAGAAGTCATGGATATTAAGTCAAATTTTTTATATTTACCGGATGCCATTATTCGATTAGTACAGTCAGGAGTAGAATTAGTTGAGCAAAAAATATTATGAGGACTATTGTAAATAAACTGAGTGCAGTAGAAGGTGAAGTAGGAAAACGTGTTGGTGAAAAAATGAACAGAGTTTTGATTAAAAATGATAGGTACAGTATTCTTAGTCGGATTTCAGATGCACTAACAAACACGTGTCCCAATGACGTCATTCAACATGTGAATTTAATTGACGTATTTTGTTTCAAGTACTCTGCAATTGTCTCTGCAGATGTAGAGCTGAGTTTTTCCATGTTAAAAAGTTTCCTTCCTTGCAAAAGAGCAAAGTTGTGTTTGGAAAATTTGAAAATGATATTTACAATTTATTATAACAAGGCACAGTAGGAATAATTGGTTCATTACCAAAACATAGCAATATATATTTCTAAATACTGTAGCGTGCGTTGTGTACATGTTATCATATTTCATGATATTGTAAATAAAGGTTTTAATTTAGCACGCTCCTGACAGAAAAACATGCATATTCAGAGGCGAGTTCCATATTGAAGACAACTACCAGCCATCAATATTTTCATTGACACGCGAGGACGCAGAGATTGATATTTAATTATGTATATTTGTAATGTTGTTTATTGGTGTCTTGTGCGTTGCCAAGAAAAACACATGTAGTTCAAAGTGAAATGCAGATTATGTATGTATGCATGCCACTATATGTCATTAAACTATTCCATATGTTTATTCTGAAATACGTTTACTGCACGTTGCATGTAAGTTTGTATGAAGTGGACTGTACTCGTCCATGCTCCGTGACGCAGCTCGCTTGACAGTCACTGAGCTACGGATATCTATACTACGTTTCATCATTCTTTATAATACTCCAAATCCCTTTTCCTAATGATAACAAATGGTTGAAGGAATTTTAGTTTCGTCCTCTAAATGTGCAGATATTTGATCCGAACAAATGTAACAATTTAAAATTCCACTTCGTAACAAAAAGTTACATTTGAAGAGTCCACTGCAAGAATGATGGGTGTCATTTGGAATACATTTTGCAGGAGAAGCAATTGAAAGTTTGAAATGCTTAGCGCTCAAAGCTTAACTGTGATTTTCCGATCATTACTGGACGATGACTATCAGTGTTAATGCCATATAACTCTCTATGTACATTCTATATGTCTTAAGCTATGCATTGACAGTCTTGGTTCATTTTCGACAAGAAAGTGACATCCATCATTCTTGCAGTGGATTCTTCATTTCTTCAGATCAAATTTCTGTATATTTGAAGGACAAAACTAAAATTATTTCAATAATTTACTAGACCTATTACGAACATGCACTGCTGTCTCAAATTGATTGCGCATATTGAAAATTAATTCAATAGCTTTCCCAAATTACTCTGTGCAATATTTCATATGATGAGATCAATTTCAAAACGTCTCTTGTCCACCTGATAACGAAAATGAGCTGTGTCCATGCATTCTTCAAATATAACCTTACAGTACATACAACTGTGATTTGGCTTCAGAACTCCCTCTAAACCACTAAAATCTTGCGTTAAAAGTGGCTATTGGAATCAAATTTACACTTATAAACAGCAAAAATTGTAACAAAATATTAGGTCCAGCTTTTGAATCGAAGGGTGCTATTCATAGACATTTCGCTAGCCCACGCTACGAGCGTGATAAACTAGCCCGACTATCGACTGGTTACTTGTACAGGATTCATATCGTATCATATCGCTAACACTGGTTTATGAATACGAAAAACGTTAGTTCGCTGATCATCCACCGCAAGCCCGCGCTAAGAATGTCTATGAATACGGCCTGAAGAGTCTCACGCTCCCATTTGATTCTAAATGCACTCAACCTCTTTGGTTTCATAATGTCTCTTGCCTAGCTAGTAAGACATTTTAGACCTAAAAACATTTTTTTGTGATTTCCCACAAAGTTATGGGAATGCACAAAGCTCGTTTTGAAAATAAGCTTCTCATATCAAATATATTTTTTCCCGCGAAAAGGAAGCAAAAACGAGCAAAACTGTATTCATTTTTTTTTTGTTCAAAATATATCAAGGAATAACACATTGAAATTAATGACATTACTTACGACTTACACTGTATAAATATAGCGTATAAGATACGAGGATCATGTCATAAGTCATGGCAACTAAATGTATTTGCAGCTATGTACTTGTAGGAGTTTCATTGTCAAAACAACATCAATGGTTCAGTGAACATGTAAACATGTATATGCTTAAGTACTCTTTGTCCCTCATGGCAGCTCACGAATGGTGAGAAGATTTATAAATCGTTAACAGCCAATAAAGCTGCAGGAATAAAAATGTGCGATTGAAGGTCACTGGAATGTGCTTCGCAATGCTACAGAGGATTCCACGATAGGAAAAAAGCATGGAATATATGGGGGCTGTTCCCATCAACTATTTAAAAATATTTTCTTGAGAATTGGTAATTAATTAGCTCATTTTAATTAATTGAATATAATTTTATTGAGAACTAGAGCGATTTCAAGTGCTAAAATATTGTTACACCTCTAAAATTAGGATATATTTAATTTGCGAATAACTGTGTAACAGCTAAATTGGTAGAACAGTCTCCCGCTTTCTTGCCAAACATCCATTGCCAAACAGTACTTTTAATAGCCTATGGTTTGTTTTGGAAAGTTTTTAAGCTGTAGGGACACAGTTGATATCAATAGACAGCTAATATCGCTTAGTTTATTAAGCATATGACTACCAAATGCTTGCTCATGCGCTGGTTACTATTGGGAAATTACGTTATCAGAAAAGACAAAAAACCTAACCTCCGTGATTATTTTCTTTGGGGTTATGTAAAGGACTATGTTTACGTTCCCCCTTTGGCCAATAATCTGCAGGAGCTACGGCGTCGCGGTGCAGGGGACACGTTGAGCAGTATGTGGGAGGAACTGAAATATCGTGTGACCAGAGGTTCATATATCGAGAACTTGAAAGGTATCCAACAAAATTTGAAGAGATTACCTGTCTATTGAGACTTATTGCGATGTTGTATCATTAAGAGTTACAGAGAGAAAGTATTGTGAAATCGGAGCAATCGTTTTGGGACAAGGTGTATATCCAGGAGAGTCCTTTTGACCCCCAGCACAGAACTGAAGACTGTTCTCTATTCTGCGGAGATCGCCCATATGTCTCATATTTTGTGACTATTCTGTTACACCGATAAAATTGATACATTAGTCGTTCTGCTAACAAAGCCATTTTTCAGTGAGAAAAATATAAACTTTCTCTTGCGAGACGATTAAATTGTTATACCAGGCTACGTACATGCAATACGGAAAGCATTCTACGAATCACACATTATAATTAAAACATTTAATTTCATTATATTCATAAAAATAAAAAAAATAAATATAATGGCAATTCTGAAACATTGCCCATACAATGTAAATTAATTATAAACGACAAAATATAATGAAAAATTCAATTACACTAATTTTTAAGAGGAAACATGTATAATATAAAAAAGTGAAATTGAAAAATTAAATTACATGGGTGGTACTGTAAAGAGGAGGTAATGTTTCCTACAGAGAAGAAATCAGTGGTAAACATGAACTATAACCTTTTATTTTAAATGCATTGCACTACCTTTAGCGATAATAGCTCTATGTCGCAAATACATTTTTTTACTTGGTTTTCTCATAAGACAGACAATAAACATGCAAATACAGCCAACTTAAACGTAGAACTTAACAGTAGGTTCTAGTTCACCATGGATACTCGCTGTCTTCATTCGATTGTCGATTACCATTGTAAACAAAACAAGTGCGATGGTGGTTGGAGAAAGATCATTTAGGCGTAATCCGATAGTCTAATACTAGAATATTCATTTATGCTAGCTTCCTTCGTAAACAAAAATAGTAGGTTGTATAGGAGAGATATTCCTCGACAAACACTAAACTCCAAAACTATTTCTCATATTGCAAATTTTTTTCTGCAAAATATTAAATTAGAAATTCTCCATAAAAGGAGACATATATTGAAACACTGGCTTTTTCAGGCTTTAAGCTATATCTGAAAGGAGCAGCTTCTGCTGGCCTCTGGAAAAATAACTAAGAAAGAAACTAGTGAAGTACTTTGTGTGAAGTGTGACAATGTATGGGGCAGAAGCATGGGCATTACGACGAAATGAAGAGAAACAACCGGAAGCATTTTAATGTGGATATGGAGAAGAGTGGAGAGTGTGAAATGGACATACAGAATAAGAAATGAAGCTGTGGTAGAAAGAGTAGGTGTACAGCAGTGGCAAAAAAAAAAAAACCCGGACCGATCCTTGTAGCTGATTTCAGAGCCTTGTTCACGCCAGAGCACGATAGACTGGTAACTAAGACTTTCGTGGTTCGAATCCTGCCTGGGAAGGATACTTTTTTTTTTTGTTTCTTATTCAAATTTATTTCCAATACTTTTCGATTGCACGATATTTTACTACATAATTAACTTATTATTCCCAGAATATGAATTTTACCAGCAATCGAAAAGTATTGGGAATAAATTGAATAAGGAACAAAAAAAAGTTTCCATCCCAGGCAGGATTCGGATCACGAAAGTCTTAGTTACCAGTCTATCGTGCTCTGGAGTGAACAAGGCTCTGAAATTAGCTACAAGGGTCGATCCGGTTTTTTTGCCAGTACTGTACAAAGAATAACGTTGAAATTGATCAGGAATTATCAGCTACAGGCTAAAAGGAAACTACCTACTGAAAGATGCACTGGAAGGAATGGTCAACTGGAGAAGAATTCGGGGCAGAAGAAGATATCAGAAGATAGATATAGTAAGACAGTAAAAAATTTAGCGCTATATTTAGATTCAAATTTAAATTTTCAAAGTCAAGTGACCTACATATGCAAGAAAACTTTTTCCATAATTCATTCCCATAGACACTTAACCAACGTTTTACCTCTCAGCCTTAAAAAGAACCTGATCCAAACTTTAGTGATGCCCCACTTCGATTATTGCGATTCTCTATTCACGAATCTAAATACTGATCTTGCCCATAGACTACAGCGTGTTCACAATATCTGTGTTCGTTTCGTTTGTAACATTAGAAAATTCGATCATGTAACACCGTCACTAGAATTGTCTTGGGGTCCACTTAAAGAAAGAATATTCTTCAACTCTCTCTTATTACTATTTAAAATCATCCACACCTCCACACCCTCTTACCTAGCATCTCGTTTTGTTTACCTTTCACTACCTCCAACCCGGAACATGTACCTTCTCTCTATTCCTCTGGATAGAACATCCTTCTACTCATCATCTTTCAGCATATCTATCCCACGCCTCTGGAACTCTCTCCCTGACCACGTCAGAGACTGTTGGACAATATCAAAATTCAAATTTAAATTAAAAAATCACATTCTAGTTCATGGAATTGCTTGTTGAACACATGTCAGGTTGCGCAACTTCGGCTTAACCCATGACATATAGTAAATATTGTAACTATGCTGTTGTAAAATTGACAATTAATATGTAATATATTTATTATTATTATTATTATTATTATTATTATTATCATCAGTTATCACTATCATCATTGCTATCTCTGTTTTCTTTCTTATTTCTTGCATTAGCTCGATGAGAGCTCTATAGTGTTCTTTTGACTCTGTTGACCCTCTATAGGGCTTTAATTTAATTTGTATTATTTTCATCAGTGTTTGTATTTCTTGTTTCAATTTATATGTGCTATCTGGTAGGATGGAAGAGAAGGCCTTACGGCCTTAATCCTGTCAGATATTAAATAAATAAATAAATAAATAAATAAATAAATAAATAGATAAATAGATAAATAAATAAATAAATAGATAAATAGACAAATAGATAAATAAATAAATAGATAAATAAATAAATAGATAAATAGATAAATATATAAATAAATAAATAGATAAATAGATAAATAGATAAATAGATAAATAAATAAATAAATAAATAGATAAATAGATAAATAAATAAATAGATAAATAGATAAATAAATAAATAAATAAATAGATAAATAGATAAATAGATAAATAGATAAATAAATAAATAGATAAATAAATAAATAAATAAATAGATAAATAGATAAATAAATAAATAAATAAATAAATAAATAGATAAATAAATAAATAAATAAATAGATAAATAAATAGATAAATAGATAAATAAATAAATAAATAGATAAATAGATAAATAGATAGATAACTAGATAAATAGATAAATAGATAAATAGATAAATAGATAAATAAATATATAAATAGATAAATAGATAAATAAATAAATAAATAAATAAGTAAATAAATAACATTTGAACTACTCGTACATGGATCATGTGCGGAGACTAAGACGAAGGCGAAAAATAGAAAAGATTGCAGAAAGCTGGATTTGCAGTGAAAGACCTGCCATTGGCAGAACACTGTGAATGAGTGAAGTTATACCTCACCCCTTACGGAATCTAACTTGATTTCATAGAATAGTGCCTTAAGAAAGAGGAAAATAATAAGAAGGGAAAAGGTATTATTATGACAAATATTGCGTCTTTGAAGTAATATGAATTATAACGTTCTATGAGATGAAAATCTGCAAATTAATGCAGCAATGCCTAATATTGGAATATACATTTAGTGATATTAAATTTCTTGTGACAAAAGACGCTTCAGCGCTGTATTGGCACACAGAGAAAACACATACAAAGGTTCCTTTAATTTTGTAGATCCCGTAACGAAAGCTAATTAAAGAGGGACACTAGACGAGTTTCCAGGCTTAATAATCGAGTATTTGTATAGATGTTTCGTGTATTGATGGCAGTCTAATTCCCCACCTGAAGGAGGGGCACGCAGGCTCTGTATTCCACTTGAATGAACTGAACTGACCACGAAGGAAGGAACTCTGTCAGTCCTGCTATTATTGTCTGGTGCCCCATTGTGTAGCTAATTAGCTAGCCTTGTATCCTAGCAACACTCAACAGCCCATCGTCGGCCGGTGCTCTAATGAGCGGTCAAGTATTTCGTATTAATGATACAGACCGGCCCTTCTTTGTTCACGACGGCTGCTAGCTCCAACTGAACGGACACCATATTAAATGTCATTTAATCTGCACATAAGAAGCTTTACCTGCCGAACTAAACTTCCTTTCTCTGTATTAACAGGCTGTTAAATTACTCTCGACAAAGAAGACGAAAATACTACCCTTTACAGCTTCAGAAACACTGGAACATGCTAAGTTGATCGATGCTTGTAGGAGGGTAAATTTACTCAATTGCTTAAAATTACGAAAACTATACCGGCATATAAAAAATGGAGATCCTGCCGATAGTAAGAATTATCAAATTTAACCTTTTTTTCTAAAATCATTGAAATGTGGTGTCAAGTAGGGTTAATACGATACACGTAAAAAAATAAAGTCGGGCTAATTTGATATAGACATTAAAATGTACCAAAGGCTCAGTTTGAAAATATTTAAAACTGCGATTATGGAAGTGAATTTTATGCTCTTTAAGGAACAATATTGAACAATGTTTAAAAAAATCATTATCGGCCTCATAATAGTACATTATGCAACGAGCCTACAATGGCAGTAATTAAGACGCGAGTATGTTTATGAAACGAGCGCAAGCGAGTTTCATAATTTTCATACGAGCGTCTTAATTACCATTATAGGCAAGTTTCATACCACTTTTTATGCTCGACCATATTTCTAACTTTAAATTATTCATACGTATTCATGTTATTCTTATCTGACTGGGGAGCGGAACTGACCTTGTGCAATATCTCGTAAATTGTGAGATTTGCGCAGACGCGAAAGTATTGATTTTTCAGAGACACAAATATCATTGACCTTGATATAATCTAGAGAGTAAAATAAACATTAATCTTGATATAACCTTGAAATTTTTATTTATTTATTTATTTATTTAATAATAACATATACATAAAAACGTTACATTAAAATACCCCGAAAGAGCAAAGCTCGTGTTCGGGGACAGTTCCGTTACATAGATACACATACTTTATAGACAAAATAGTTAAGAAAAAAGCTCACATAAAGATTGTAATAAAATTAGTAAATAATAATACTAATAATAACTGAGTGAAAAAAGAGATGATGTTTAGATTGATGGATTAATATTAAATTATTATTAGTAGTATAATTAGTGCAGGTCATGTTGAGATAGTAACCAAGATAAAATAGAAAAATACACTTAGGATAGAAATAAACTTGTTTTACAATACATGGTACATGAAATTGATTTAGACATTGAAAAACGAGATGACAAATTGAATTTATTTGAATATTATTTACAATTAACGCTAATTATTATAGTAACAGAACATAACCTTCTGCAACGGCATTGGATTTCCAGCCTCCGTGACGTTTCGCTAGTTGTCTTTCGATTGCATATCCGAGAATAAACGATACTTGCGCTTTCATATTGCTACAATGGTGTTTTCTGATTGTGGAACACCTGAACTTTAATGAATAGGTGTACTTTAATGAGGTCCATTAAAGGGGTGCTACCAGGTGTATAATTACTACATTTCGGCATGGTCGAACATAAATGCATTTTAGAAACAGACAAGTTTGTGTCTTGAAAAAAACTTTGACGTGATGCTATGTTACTTTTATTATTGTTCTCAAATGAATAAAGATAGAATTTTTTTATTTTCCTTTATTCAAAATAGCGTCAGCTCAATTTTTCTCTCAAGAAAAACTGTGAATTTTGAGCAGTGTATCAGTAATTAGTGTATGAATGAGAAGGGCTATTATCATACACTTTTTAGGATTGTTACAGTAGAAGGGCTATTGTAATATTATGTTTACTGTGTAAGATCTTTGACCAAGTTGATCCATTTTCTAACTTACAGTAAACTAGTTTACTAACTCTTGAAGGATATTTCATAATTTCTCAACCCTTGAGGAATTTTTCAATTATTAATATTACAGCAAGTAAAAAAAATTACACATGTAGACTTATTTTTACTCATTTACCTAATTTGCTTAATAGTCATCCTTCTTACTGATAAAATTCAACACAATTTTGTAAAATATAATGGTAATTACTGAAATAGTATATTACGATACAAGGTTGGGAAGTGCTTTTACAAAATCGAATAAAAGTTAGAAAAACGAGCAGCGAGAGTTTTTCAATTTACGAGATTTAATAATGCACTTCACATACGTGTATTGTACAACATTTTTGCATGATATTTTTTAAATTGCAAATACAATATATTGTGCATTGAAAATTTAGAGCAATATTATTCCAAAGCCTTCGCAAAACTGCACTGTAATGTTTACTACAAGTAACGTAAGTGCATTGTAATGGGTCTATTTCAGTGTAGTTTTATGTTATGAAGAATGATTTCCCTAGCAACTAATTTCTGTGTGAGAATTCTAACTTTCAAGGCCTAACAACAATAGCTGCAAATACAACAAAAAACACGGTTGTGCTAAAATATATAAATAAACAGATAAAAAGATGAATGAATGGATAAATAAAAATAAATAAATAAATAAATAGATAAATAGATAAACTGATGAAAAGTAAAGAAATGATTAAATAAATTACTAAATAAGTAAATGAATAAATAATGAATGAATAAATAAATAGTTGAATAAATCTATATATATATATATATATATATATATATATATATATATATATATAATTTGAAATGGTAATGGAAATTACGGGAAAACGGCTGAACGGATTTTAATGAGTGACCCCTCATTTTCATGCCTGGCATCCAAAGTTTTTCGGAAAAATAGTAGCTTTCAGTGAAATGTCAATTTTTCTACATAATTTTCCTATTTTCCAAAATCCATCTGTTTTCAGTTCTCAGAACTAATTTTATTGAATCACGGCCGACTTGATTGAATTTCAGAACAAAACACACACTACAATAAACAATAGGCTATTACACGAAGGCCATGACCTGCAGGATTGCCGACATATTTAGAGCTCAATTCAATTTATTATTAAAAACTGATTCTGCAGTGTATAATTTTCTGAGTACAGCTGTGTGTTGGATATTCAAATCTACGAAACTTGAGGTGGTTTGATGACATTATTACCATTAGAAATTAAATATTATTATAGTAAGTATCACGATGCGTCTATTCTTCATTAATTGTACATAATATTGATGCTATATTGATGACATGAAAGTGAAACGTTTTGAGGTTATGTAAGTAAATGTAGAGAATATCTTAATTTAGATCTTCATTTCTATAATTTACTGAGAGACTGCTATATATAACTACAAAACTTAAGTAAGATAATAATATTGTTATTAAAAATCAAATATTTTTATACTTATTAAAGCAGTGGGGTTGGGTCTTTTTCAAATACTTAATGGCGGTGTAGTGTAGATATTGATATGTGTCATTGTCTTCAG
The DNA here is from genome assembly GCF_040183065.1 of Periplaneta americana. Classification (NCBI taxonomy): domain Eukaryota; kingdom Metazoa; phylum Arthropoda; class Insecta; order Blattodea; family Blattidae; genus Periplaneta; species Periplaneta americana. The sequence goes on from NC_091128.1 coordinate 167,513,941, forward strand.
TATTGGCTCGAGAGAGCGCAAAAATTACAGTTCCTAAGGAAAGATAAAAAGGTATTACTTACTGATAAAATAAGAGCCCTAGAAAATTTTGTAGTCTCGAGATAATTTCAGCAAGATCTCTTAGTAGGTTAAAATGATTTTACGCTCTACATTTCAAGTTCTACATGCAGCAGCTATACGAAAATGCTATTGTTCGAAAGCTTAGCAAACCTGACATTTTTTTAACTTTTGCCTACAATCCACAATGACCTGAAATAGCTACTGCTATCGTCCTGACATTGATACTTGCGTTTTCGAGTTGAAACTCAAAAACTGAAGTTGGATAGGTTCAAGAAAAAGTATTTGGCCTAAAAAATCCATTCAGAGGGAGTATGTTTCATTATTATGGAAGCAAATAACTATCAAAAAGACAAGTGTTCTTCATTGATAATAAATCTGAAAAATTGTTATTTGAACGTCTAACGAACTTAGTTTGCAGCAGCATTTGCTGCACAAGCCACTAGTAAATATATAAACGTATAAATAAATAAATAAATAAATAAATAAATAAATAGATGAATGAATAAATAAATAAATACATAAATAAATGTGAGTAAATGAATAGATGAATAAATAAAAAGTAAATAACTAGATAAATAAATAAATAAATAAATAAATAAATAAATAAATAAATAAATAAATAAATAAATAAATAAATAAATAAATAAATAAATAAATAAATAAATAAATAAATAAGTAAATAAATAAATAAATATAGTATACTTCAATGCTGGTACTAGAATCCAATTATAAGAATTACTAATTATTAATCTAAAAATTAAACAGTAGGCCTACAAACCCTCCTTTCCGACTATGCCAAATTCACAATATAAAATTTACTTTTAGGTCATTTCTTAAGTGTTGTACAACATTTTTAAGGTTTTTAGGCCATAAAATTTATTTTAGGTAATTTTGGAATATTTTAGAGCATTTTAAGGACTTTTAGGTCATACCATTTACTTTTAGGTCTTTTCCAATAATTTTACGGTAATTTTGATGAATTTTAAGGTCATAAATGCATTTATTTTAGGGCACATTTTGATAATTTATAGATCTTCAATATCATAGCCCTAGTCATCTATAAAGTAGCGTGCTTCACCTAAACGAATCCTAACTGTATTCCCCAGGCTTGCAATCTCCTGAGCTCCTAACAGTACCAGTACTAGCATCTAATTATATCAGTAGGAACGGTAGTAGGCCTGGTATCAAAAGTAGCAATATTAGTAGTGTACAGCCCATAGAAAGCAACAATAGACTAACAGTAACAATAGTGGTAGTAGCTGCATTGGTAGTTGTGGTCCTTACCTTTGTGATATGCTATTCTCTATTACAGCATAGAATTATATTAGGTAGTTCCGTGGAGAATTGGCTTGAGAAACAGGTTTCTATAACAGCCTCTTACAACAGATTCCCAATACTCAAAGAGATATTGCCGGTAATGAATTTCATGCAGTGGAGTTGTGCTTATTTTGTTCGTGCATAGTTTACACTAATTCCATAGAAAAGCATTCCAGTAACAGCCCATTCTGTACCGTATTACAAATCGATATGGCAGAGGCAATTTCGTTATAAATAAATAAAGCCGACGCTTACCTGGAAAAGAAAAACCAGATGCACAAATTCACGATACAACAAGAAATGAAGATCGATTTATATATAAGTGGCCTAGATTGAAATAAACGGAATATATCAGATACGGTTTTACAAACAAAAGAAATATGAGTAAATAAAGTAAACAAGATACCTATGAGTCGCTGATCGTTGGACATACATCGCAGTGGACTGTTATCACAGTTCCTATGGCAATTGAAACTGTAGTACGTATTCTTCCCAAAGAAAGATTGTGCCAACTCTTGGTGGTGAAAAGTCCATGTTCTATAGCGCGATTCACGCGATAAAATTCGTTAGTATTTTTGAACTGCACCTGCCTATGATGAGATCAAAAGATTGGATAAAATAAATGTATCTCTCTCCCTTTTGTCTCGGTGGCTCAGAGGTTAGTATTTAAAAGTAGTTTTTATTTAAAATTAATTACTTGATACTTGTTGTTAAAATATTTAAGTTTCATTGTTATTGTTAAAAAGAAAAATCATCCCATTCATGATTACAATGTCAGATCTAAGTTATAATTTATTATTTATTAAGGAGAGACTCCACTGAAAATCATGAAAATTTCCCGGAATATTTTTATTTACTCTTGCACTTCTTTAGAGTGTATATTTTCATATTCCAAATGGATTTAGTTCAATACTGATTACAAATATGTAAAAAAAATAATTAAGACTATAAGGGGGTGTGGCATTTAAAGAGTTGTCAAAATAATTTTTTCATTCAAGAATTCTTTTTTACAAATTTATGATTACAAATCTAGCAACTTTTTATTCTACAGTTGGCTCCCTGACGTTATTAGATGAATGTAGCGGAGGAGAATTTTAATAAATATTCATCGTAATTTAAAATACAATTTTTCCTAAGTTTATTTTTCTTGATTCAACACAAACTTTTTTGTGCCAAATATTAATCAATCTGGATGGAACTTTTACTGCAAGTAGTTGTGAGGCAGATGCATATTTCTGTACATTTATTTTGTAAAGAAATGCTGCTAGTTTATTTTATTTTTTCCGTGAATTATAAAAAATTACATTTTCAAAACTTCAAAACAATTTTTGAAAGTGATTAAATGAGATATTTCATAAAGTGAATGCATAGAAATTTTTCTCCATGTCTTATAAATGTAACCAAAAAAAAAACAGAAGGCCTATAAATTGATTTCTTCTACTAAAAAATTGGATTTGAAAATATAAAAAAAAAATAGAAAAAATCAAAAATCAAAAGCCAAATAGCTTACATTTGGGAGTGCAACATTTGGCTTTTGTTACTCCTTCACATAAAAACATGCTCTCAAAATTTGGTTAAAAAAAAGATTAAGAAAAAAGTTGTCATTTTTAGTGGAGTGTCCCCTTAAAACATGTTGTTAAAATAACGCCATAAATTAAAAATGTTCTACATTTCATTCGTGGTTAGGAAGGAAATAAAAATAAAAGTAAAACAAATCATCCCTGGTGACCTTATTTCCTTAAAAATTGAAGAGTTTCTTTCATTTATGTAACTATCAAGTTCTTCGCTACCTGAATATTTTCGAAAATAATTAAAAAAAAAGAAATTTAAATTTTGCATTTAACAAGAATAAATTTGCATAATATGTGTCTGTTATTTACAACACATTAACATTTTTCTTAAGGTTTGTCTGAAACTTTCGATTTAGACCTATGTAAACCACTTTTAATTGTTTGAAACTTCGCATTTACGCTAACCACTTCCGTGAAATGTCTGAAATTTCCTACTTACGAAAACTATTCCTATCAAATGTCTGAGATTTCCTATGTGCATAAAATGTTTCTGTGAATTGTCTGAAACTTCTCATTTATGTAAAACATTTCTGTGAATTGTCTGAAACGTCCGATTTAGGCCTATCTAAACCACTTTTAATTACCTGAAACTTCGAATTTACGCAAATTACTTCTGTGAATTATCTGAAATTTCCTACTTACGAAAATTACTTCTGTCAAACATCTGAGATTTCCCAGATGCATAAAATGTTTCTGTGAATTCCCTGAAACTTCACATTTATGTAAACTATTCCCGCGAATTGTTTGAAACTAAACATTTATGTGAACCACTTCTGTGAACTTATTTTATTTTATTTGATTATTTTATGACGCTGTATCAACATCTAGGTTATTTAGCGTCTGAATGATATGAAGGTGATAATGCCGGTGAAATGAGTCCGGGGTCCAGCACCGAAAGTTACCCAGCATTTGCTCGTATTGGGTTGAGGGAAAACCCCGGAAAAAACCTCAACCAGGTAACTTGCCCCGACCGGGATTCGAACCCGGGCCACCTGGTTTCGCAGCCAGACGCGCTGACCGTTACTCCACAAGTGTGGACACTTCTGTGAATTGTGTCATACTTCACATTTATGTAAACCATTTAAATTGTCTCATATTTCACATTTATGTAAACCATTCCTGCGAATTGTCTGAAACTAAACATTTATGTAAACCACTTCTGTGAATTGTCTCATACTTCACATTTATGTAAACCACTTGAATTGTCTCATATTTCATATTTATGTAAACCATTCCTGCAAATTGTCTGAAACTAAACATTTATGTAAACCACTTCTGTGAATTGTCTCATACTTCACATTTATGTAAACCACTTGAATTGTCTCATATTTCATATTTTTGTGAACCATTCCTGCAAATTGTCTGAAACTAAACATTTATGTAAACCACTTCTGTGAATTGTCTCATACTTCACATTTATGTAAACCACTTGAATTGTCTCATATTTCATATTTATGTAAACCATTCCTGCAAATTGTCTGAAACTAAATATTTATGCAAACCACTTCTGTGAAATGTCTTAAATTTCGCATTTGCGTAAACCATTTCTGTGAATTGTCTGAAACTTCCCATTTACGTAAACAACTTCTGTGAACTTAGAAACTACTTATTTGTGTAGACCACTTCTGTAAATCTGTCTGAATCTTGCCATTTACGTAAACCACTTCAGTGGATTGCATAAAATTTCAAATTTACGTAAACCATTTCCGTCAATTGTCTGTAATCTACATCGACATGGGGAACTATTAATAATGGAATTCCTCAAGGATCAATATCAGGTCCCCTACTTTTTCTACTGTTTATAAATGATCTTGCCCCCCTTATAAAAGATGTAGGTCATCCCATATTATTTGCAGATGACACAAGTATAGTAATTACAACCAATAACTCCAACACATTCCAATCTTCAACAGAGGAAATTCTCTTCAAAATATGTGACTGGTTCTCAGTCAATAAATTAGTATTAAATTGTAACAAAACTAACATAATTCAATTTAAATCCTATCCAAATTCAATGTCGCAAATTTCTAGCGCAATAATTAACAATAGATCCCTATTAGAAACAACAACAACCAAATTTCTTGGCTTAAAAATCGATAATGTGTTAAATTGGAAAAATCATATTAAAGAAATTACCCCCAAACTAAATTCAGCTTGTTTTGCTATTAGATCTATGCAAAAGATAGTAAATATCAATACCTTAAAAACAATATACTTTCCATACTTCCACTCGGTAATGAGTTTTGGAATAATATTCTGGGGAAATTCCACAGATAGTAACAATATATTTCTATTACAAAAAGAGTAATTAGAATAATAGTAGGTGCGAAATCTAGGGAGTCGTGTAGGACTATTTTAAAAAAACTACAAATAATGCCCATGGCTTGTCAGTATATCTTTTCATTAATAGTCTTCCTCGTATGTAATCGTGAAAACTTTGTAACTAATTCAACAGTTCATACCATAAACACACGTCAAAAAAATGACTTTCATACTCCATCGGCAAGTCTATCGTGCTATCAAAAAGGAGGGCGTTTTATGGCAGTAAAAATGTTTAATAGCCTCCCTATCGATATAAAAAATGAAACTCAAAACATAAAATTATTTAGGGCCAAATTAAAGAAGTACCTAATTTCTCACGCCTTCTATTCTGTAGGTGAATTCATGAAATTCAATAACACTTCATGAAATTGATACTAAAACTATGTGTTGCACTAGTAGACTATATTGTAAATCTCGTCTGTATATATTTCATCTAGACTGTGACTATAAATTAAGATTTTATAATAGTATTAAGTTTTTTGACCTGTTCCATATTCTAGCTGTAAGCATGTATGAATACCATGGAATGTTAATAAATACAATACAATACAATACAATACAATACAATACAATACAATACAATACAATACAATACAATACCATGTGCATGAAATATTTCTGCGGATTTCTGACACTTCTTCATCGCATAAGCCACTAATATAAACTGTCTGAAATTCTTTCTTACGCAAACCATGTCTTTGAGCTGTCTGAAACTATTTGAATAAATCTTGTCTGTGAATTGTTTCAAATCTGCTATCACCTTTTGTATTAATTACAGTATCTCAAATTCCCTGTTGCCGTTGTGTCCACTTACAAGAACGGCCTCAAAGCGCATGGTGCTCCGTCCAATTCTTTTTAACTCCCTCGAAGTTCTGGCTACGTAACCGTTTCCATTCTTCTGATATGTGGGTGCAAGTAAAGATGGATCGAGCGGAGAGGGGGGGATACACCTAGGGCAAGGTTTTGATAGGGGCTGTACCATGTGGAAGGTTCATTAGGACGATTCCAGCAGCAGCAGCAGCCGTCATAATGGACCAGTTCCCCTCCCCCACCCCTACACCACCGGCGTCGCTCAGAAAGTCCTGTACCACGCGTCCCCTAGCACTAACAAGCATCGTTATTTCCAACGAAACCAGTTAAAAATACTGAAACTTCTTTACAACATCCATGCAATTTTTTGTTTGATAATGAATACGTTTATAATAACAGAAATCCTGCAGCAGTACTGTGGAAGCTTTTTTTTAAATATTATTTTTGTTTTTTTTTTTCGCACGGATTTTTTTTTACCACCCGACATGATGCATTGAAAAATGTTTATGGTGGGATGTGTCTCTACGAGAGACCAGCCGGTGTCGGCTGTTTGAAAAGCGATTCTCACTGATAATATCATACGCATGTGAGCTGGGATGCTTCGATTTGTATTATTATTATAACGAAATGAATGGTATGCGGATATCATTTCTGACGTTGGCAAGCTTGTTATTATGTATTACAAAAAAAAAGTTTTTTATTTGTTGTGTACAGAATTCAAACATTGAGTATCATTTTGTACGGCGTCAGACCGCAAATCTGACATCAGGTGGATGCTCAAACACAATGTGAAAGTCTACAACACGCTAGCGCGCAACTTTTTTTTTACGCCCTGGACTCCTTTCAGTTCCCTACACACATACACACACACTGTGACACCTCTATCAATGAAACGAATATGTTGTACAAAAAGGATATCCATTGAACTTGTTTTGCGTGTATCTTTATCTATATTCCGATCCATTCCCCTGGAAATTTGTTTTGTTTTCACGGGAGTAACAAGTACACAGTCCCGGGTCCTCGTGGTTCGGGGCAGAATCCACTATTTCACAAAGCAGTATTCACTCGCCACGCAAAATTTTTAAATAAAATATTTTTTCTCCGATATAGAATGTGTTTATTATTCTGTAAATTCCAAACTATTTACATTACAACTTTTTCACAGAACGGGATGGTACGGCTATTGCTCCGATTTAAAAGGGGAAAGCATTGTTATTTTAAGAAGAAGGCTTTATTGAACTTCTTTTCAATTTCAGTGAAGTATACAGATCATTCGGTTGTGTGCTCGCCTTAAAGTGAAAAAAGTGAAAAATATCATACCTGCTGTGAGAGTTTTATAAATAGCTACTCGTAGTTCTAACTAACTGAAAAAAGAATGAGAACTGGCATAAAAATGTCATCATGATCTAAGATAAAGACTGTATGAAATAAACATGTAAAATCCGAAAATACAAGCTAGTTCGTATAAAACTGCCGTGTCCAACTGGAAAAGTTGAGTGTAGAACAGTGATTTCAAAAGTGTGGGTCACGACCCTTGGAGTGTAGTGTAAAGAGCTGGGAGGTGTCATAGCATGATTTACAAAATAAAACAAACTTGAACGTGATGACAATATACAGGATGTTTCAAAAATAGGGGGCATAATTTCAGGTATGTATTCCCCATATGTAGACAGTGGGAAAAGTTCATTACAACAGGTGTCCGGAAATGCTTGGTTTCCGAGTTATGGCCTTCAAAACAGTAATATTCACCGGAACGTTTTTCTTCCCGCAGGTAGTTGTCTTTACAACAGGTGTTCAAAATGTCCACCTCCTGCTAAAATGTACACCTCCTGATTGAATACAGGCCTCACATCGATGTCTCATGGCCCTGTAAACACGATCCCAAATTCCAGGAGTATTGCGTATTTCCTCACAACCTGCCACAACTCAATTCCGAAGGGAGTCTATGTCGGGCACCGGAGACGAATACACCAATGATTTAAATTGCCCCACAAGTAGAAATCGATAGGGTTGAAATCGGGTGAGCGTGGAGGCCAAGCAATTGGGCCACTTCTCGCTATCCATCGATCAGGCTACCTCTCCTGGTACAAACGACGAGCCAGCGCAGCACTGCCGTCCGCCTTACCGTACATGAAGTGCACTTCTGCCAGCTCCTGATTTGAGTAAATGTCGCACAGTACAGTGCCAAACACAACACTCAATGAACCCTTCGCCTCGGAATTAACTGTTAGAGTGTCCTCTGTTAATATCTTCTGTCATGGCACCTACCTCCGAGAAGAATATCACTGTTTTTAAGGCCATAACTCGAAAACTAAGGGTTTCCGGGCACATGTTGTAATGAACTTTTTGTATTGTCTACATATGGGGAATACATACCTGAAATTATGCCCTCTATTTTTGAAACACCCTGTATAATATTACAATTCTTGTATTTTTATTTTGTGACTCATTATGCAACGTATTTAGTTTGCTGTGTTTAGAAAATCCCGTTTATTTTAGACACCTTATACTTAATAGAAGTTTTGGGCTATGAGACCGAAGAGAACCACATAAATATTGAGGAAAGAGGGATATCTGAACTTTACGAAATAGGAGTCAACAGTCTTAAACTTTTTTTATAGCGCGTTATTTTACGACGCTGTATCAACATCTCAGGTTATTTAGCGCCGTGAAATGAGTCCGGAGTCCAGCAACGATAGTTACCCAGCATTTGCTCAAGTTAGGTTGAGGGAAAACACCGGAAAAAACCTCAACCAGGTAACTTGCCCCGACCGGGATTCGAACCCGGTACACCTGGTTTCGCGGTTAGACGCGCTGAACTCCACAGGTGTGGACCTTAAAGTTTCTTGTGTTAATTGCAATGATGATGATAATGATGATGTTTCAGACTGATTGCAAAGGTATTTCAAAAGAATAAAAGAAAACAAACGAATTCAATCTATATATATAATTTGAACTGGTAATGGAAATTACGCGAAAACGACTGAACGGATTTTAATAAATGACCCCTCATTTTGAAGCTTGGAACCCAAAGTTTTTCAGAAAAATAGTAATTTTTAGCGAAATGTCAATTTTCCTACATCATTTTCCTATTTTCCAAAATCCATCTGTCGTCAGTTTTGAGAAATAGGTAATGGCCCTTTCAGAATAAAACAAAACAAAACACAAACACACTACAATAAACAATATCACACGAAGGCTATGACCTGCAGGATTGCTAACATATTTAGAGTTCAGATGGCTGACATAATGCCAATATGTCGAGCTTCATTTGTGTAACTTTTTCTGAACGTCTCTGTAATATTGGTTATTAAAAACTTCAAGACTTACTAAAAAGATTCTCTGGTGTGTAATTTTCTGAGTACAGCTGTCTGTGTATTAGATATTAAAAACTACAAGACTTAAGAATGTTTGATGACATTATTACCATTAAAAATGAAATATTATTATAGTGAATGACATAATGTATTTGTCACCAATTATAGAGATTAATGCTTTATTGATGATATGAAAGTGAAACTTTTTTGGGGTTATATAAGTAGGCGTAGAGAATATCTGAAGTTAGATCTTCATTTCTATAATATTTACTGAGTGACGGTTGTATAGTAGTCTATACAAAACTTACGTAAGATAACAATATTGTTATTAAAGTGGAATATTTCTATAGTTATTAGTCAAGTGGTATGGGTCTTTTCCATATGTTTAATGACGGTATGGTATAGATATTTAAAGCTGAAAGTTAGAATTTATAAAACAGTTATGCTACCGGTTGTTCTTTATGGTTGTGAAACTTGGATTTTCACTTTGAGAGAGGAACAGAGATTAAGGGTGTTCGAAAATAAGATGCTTTGGAAAATATTTGGGGCTAAGAGGGATGAAGTCATAGGAGAATGGAGAAAGTTACATAACGCAGAACTACACGCATTGTATTCTTCACCTAACATAATTAGGAACATTAAATCCAGACATTTGAGATGGCAGGGCATGTAGCACGTATGGGTTAATCTAGAAATGGTATAGAGTGATAATTGGAAGACCTGAAGGGAAAAGACCTTGAGGGAGGCAGACGTAGATGGGAGGATAATATTATTAAAATCGATTTGAGAAAGGTAGGATATGATGGTAGAGACTGGATTAATCTTGCTTAGGATAGAGACTTCCAAAATATCTGGTATTCTTCATCTATATCTATACTAATAATAAATCTGTAGCCGAAATTTTTCTGGTAATTTTCGATTTTCCAAAAATAATTGGTCCTAACATATATAATTAACCACCCTGAAACCGAAAATCGCTTTTTTCAAATTTTTGTTTGTATGTCTGTCTCGATGTTTGTTACCTTTTCACGCGATAATGGCTGAACGGATTCCGATGAAAATTAGAATCTAAATTAAGTTCGTTGTAACTTAGATTTTAGGCTACATGGCATTCAAAATGCGTTATTTAAAAGGGGGGTTATAAGGGGGCCTGAATTAAATAAATCAAGATATTCGCTTATTATTGATTTTTGTAAAAAATGTTACATAACAAACGTTTCTTTAAAAATTATTTCCGATAAGTTTTATCCTTTGAAAAATGTTGATAGGACTGATATTTAATGAGATAAATGAGTTTTAAAATTAAAATAACTGCCATCTAAGGCGGTGTAATGAAATAAAAAACAAATGACTTCGTCTATAAGGGGCCTTGGAGAACAACAACAGAGAATGTTTCTGTGTTTGTATGAAGTAATATCGGAAGCTAAATTAACCGATTTGTATAATTAATTATTGTTTCACCATTTAAAAGTGTAGTTTCTCAAGATGGACATAATGCTATAATGTTATTACAGTAACTTCTAAGTGAATTGAGGACAGGTAAGATTAAAATAGCTTCTTATGCACAGAAAACTTGATAGACTATTCTGTATATTCGTTTCCTGCATTTCTTAAAATAATGTTTATGTAAGTTACATCCGTTATCAACACATTTTTTATATAATATAATATAATATAATATAATATAATATAATATAATATAATATAATATAATATAATATAATATAATATAATATAATATAATATAATATAATATAATATAATATAATATAATGTAATATAATATAATATAATTTAAGTTTTAAGTTATTTAAGTTATTTGAAGGGTTCAGAACCATAGTGGGCCAAGCGCCATTTACTGAATACATAGAAAACAAGGGTTAAAATTAAGTTATCATAATTCAATGGAAACATATAGCAAGTAAAATAAACTATACACATTAAATGTAAATGATGACAATGTCCATTAATCTATGGTTGCATGTAATAAAAATTAAGAAACATGTTAAAGGAATTGTCATTGCACCAAATGAGTGGTCTCTGGACCAAAATGATCGCATTTTAATTATTTGGATACAATTTAAATTAAGTAACATATTAAAAGATTTATCCTTCTATCAAACACGAATGTTCCCTGGATCAAGTGTCCTATTTTAATAATGTAATTACTTTATATTTATTTCTAACTGGTGCAGCGGAGCGCACGGGTACGGCTAGTTGGAAATAAATTTGAAAAATTTTAATTTGAATTGTAATGAACTTAGTTTGTAGCTTTTGCTGCACAAGCCACTAGTTAAAGTACAAAGAGATCTAAACCTTAATATAGAAAAAATAAGAACATATATAGGTCTAATACAATTATTGCATTATTGAAGCAGGGGCCAAGGAGGCAGAACGGAATCTCAAAGCGATGTATCTGTGTGTGGGATTAATTTGTGTTCACTCACGAAGAAAACTGAAGGAATAAGAATGGATGGGACTGACAGATAATAGGGGATTCATCAAACTGCTGCAATGCATTGCGGATGGAGGGATTGTTTTGTTTTCCACTGAGGGGGGATTACACATGATCGCTTATACAAATTGACAAGCCCACGTGTCGCATCCAGACTTCACGCAGGATCCCAAGATTGCCTTCTGTATGAAGTTACGTAACTCGACATGAGTGCCATTACATAAAAGTAACACGTAGGCTATAAGAAGCATGTTGACACGTTTATAGGCTTTTTGTTTGTCCGAAGACAGCTTTGAACCTCATAAGTAACACCAATAAGGCGTCACCCATGAGCGAACTAGGCCAGATGATAATGGGGTAGGGTGGCCACCGATTACCTACATTTATAGGCTTGGTGATGTGTAAACCACTCCAAGTATTCACTCCTTCAGTGGAGATTTGAATCACAGTGATGTCAAAGCAAGCGCATTTTTCTGACCTTGACGTCGTGCGCGGGCATCAAGCGCTAAGTATGGAAAGGGGAAGGGTTGTGTACATGAATAAGCAGCCTGTTGGATTAAGAAAACAGTGGTGCACAAACTTCAAACGGAACGTGAAATTTTATGTCGTTATTTTTATATGGCTTCCTTCTGTTTGATAATATTTATATTGTCTGTAAAACAAAAGTACTAATACCAATTTCTTAATATTGCAGTTGTGTTTTAAATGTTAATAACATAATAAACAGTTAAGAAGGAATATTTACATAAGTTCCATAATAGTAGAACTATACTGTACTAAATGGATGAAACACGTCATTCATAAAGTAAGTGATATCCCCCCCCCCAAAAAAAGAAGAGATTGAGTATGACATGATAAGTTGGAATTGATATTGATGGTACCTTTAGCCTTACAAAAGTAATCAATAAACCAATCAAAACAATATTACAGTACAAAGCAAAGTTACCTAGGTGCTGTATATATTACGTTTTAAGTGTAACTAATATTCCATAACAAAACTCTTATCGCATTATGCTTTTAAGGTGATATTGGTGAGCAACTTCCTATCATCAGAATATTAAATTATTTTCTCGAAATGTGCTGAAGCTATAGAGCTGACATTTTTACAAGACATGGGCACGTATTTTTTGCTTATTATGTAACAGTAGTTGCTTTGTTAATTCATTTCCTTACAAACAATTTCCATGCGAATATTTTCAAAATTTTCAATACACTATCTTCAGTAATACGTATTTACGGTATATTAGATTTACGAAAACATTCTGTAAGGCTACTAAATAAATAGGCCTATATCTGAAAATTTCACTTTTCTATAAAAAAAAAGTTGAACAGCTGGGGGGATCATCGTGCTAACCACACGATACCTCCATTCTGTTTGGATGATCGTCCACCTCTGCTTCGGCATGTGGGCGTGAGGCCAGCATCCGGCTAGACGGTCTAGGCCCTTCACGGGCTGTAGCGCCACGGATTATTATTATTATTATTATTATCATTATTATTATTATTATTATTATTATTATTATTATTATTATTATTATTATTATTATTATAAGAAAGTTGAGAAAATATTTCTTTTGAATAAAAAAAATTAAACTTGTGAAAAATGAGCATTAAAATTAAAACTTACATTCTTATAATGCACTTATACTTCTCAGACAAATCTAAACATTAACATGGATACAGTTTTAATAAGTTCTCTTCCCTTTATCTATTGAATCAGTGCTGGCCATCCCTGAATATAGCTCGACCAAGCGGCATATACCACCTCTTTCGTCTGTCTTCTTCCTTTCCGCTGTCAAGCGCTCAGGCTCTCCTGGGCTCTAAAGCGTGCGCTTGCTCCTATGGGCATCAATTTACATGACTGACATAGTGAAATAGGGAGAGAAGTACGACAAAGTTGCTCTTAATCACCTACTTTTCAACATCTGCTTGGAGGATATAGTGAAGAACTGTTTCCAGACGAGGAGACGATTCTAAGGGATATGCTACTGGAGTTAAATGACAGTTGTCAACAGTATGAGATGAAGATAAATGCAAACAAGACGAAGACCATGGTTATCGGAAGAAAAATATAGAAGGTAAACATGCCAAATGTAAAAAGAAAGCCGGTACGGCAAGCGACCAGTTTCAAATAGCTGGGGTATACTATAACCAGTAACATGAGCTGCTGCCAGGAAGTCAAAAGGAGGATAGCAATGGCATTAATAGAAAAAAGGGGTATTTTCTGTGGACGTCTGGAAAAGTACTAAGGAAGACACTAGTGAAGTGATTTTCATTTCATTTCCATTATATTCCATAGATCTTACATTGGCAATGAAGCTTTAAGATGTGGAACAAGTAAAAATTTTACAAGATTACAATTATTTCTGGCGAGATGTAGTGTGTGGAGTGTGCCATTATATGGAGCAGAAACATGGACTTTATGACGAAATGAAGAAAAGCGAATAGAAGTATTTGAAATGTAAATATGAAGGATAATGGAGGGTGTGAAATGGACAGACAGAATGAGAAATGAAGCCATGTTGGAAAGAGTGGGTGAAGGAAGAATAATGCTGAAACTGATCAGGAAGAGGAAAAGGAATTGGCTGGGTCATTTTTAAGAAGCAACAGCTTACTGAAGGATGCACTGGAAGGAATAGTGAACATGACAAAAGTTCGGGGCATAAGACGATATTAGATGATAGGCGACATTAAGATATGAAGAGTCCACTGCAAGAATGATGGATGTCATTTGGAATCCATTTTGCAGGAGAAGCAGTTGAAAGTTTGAAATTCTTAGCGCTCAAAGCTTAACTGTGATTTTCTGATCATTACTGGACAATGACTATCAGTGTTAATGCCATATAACTCTGTATGTACATTCTATATGTCTTAAGCTATGCATTGACAGTCTTGGTTCATTTTCGACAAGAAAGTGATATCCATCATTCTTGCAGTGGACTCTTCATATATGGATCGTATGAGGAGACTAAAAGCAAGATAGATAATAGGAAAGATTGTAGAATGCTGAGTCTGCAGTGAAAGACCTGCCATTGAGCTGAAAACTAAGATGATAAAAAACACACCAAAATCTACTACTGGAGAAAATGATTGCCGACATCAAGGATTGTAACATGTTGTGCTCATATGATTATGTATGTATGTATGTATGTATGTATGTATGTATGTATGTATGTATGTATGTATGTATGTATGTATGTATGTATGTATGTATGTATGTATGTATGTATGTATGTATGTATGTATGTATGTATGCATGTATGTATGTATGCATGTATGTATGTACGTATGTATTTTATTTTATTGGGTTATTTTACGACGCTGTATCAACATCTAGGTTATTTAGCGTCTGACTGATATGAAGGTGATAATGCTGGTGAAATGAGTCCGGGGTCCAACACCGAAAGTTACCCAGCCTTTGCTCGTATTGGGTTGACGGAAAACCCCGGATAAAACCTCAACCAGGTAACTTGCCCCGACCGGGATTCGAACCGGGGCCACCTGGTTTCGCAGCCAGACCGTTACTCCACAGGTGTGGATGTATGTATGTATGTATGTATGTATGTATGTATGTAAGGTAGGTGTCCCTGATATGGCCATGCTAATGTTTGAGAATTTTTCTAGCCGCCATTTTGAAAAATATGTAAACCACTTTTTTCTTACTCGTTCTCAGTCTAATGGACTTTCTTAAAACAATTTCTTTTCCCCATAAAAATAGCTTTCGTTGTCCAAAAAGTCCCAAATTCCAAAAGTCTACCTAGTGGCCATACCAGGAACATGTGCACATGATATGGCCACCCTTGTTTCATGTTCTACAAATCGTGATTGTTTTCAGTTTGATAGCGCAGTTGTGCTATAATTAAATAATTTTGGTGTAAAATAAATAAAAACGACACTTAATAATTTTTTTTATAATTCAAGTGTAGTCAAAACAGGGTTTTCCATAAAAATTAAGTTGTTTTTGTTAAAATACAAAATTTTTACGTAGGCCTAATCCCAGCTATAAGACATGTAAATTTGTCAGGTGAAAAAATAAAAGTGAAATGAACTTGATATGGCCATAGTGCATTTGATATGGCCATGGTGCATTTGATATGGCCATATCAGGAGCAGGTAAGCTTTCACGAAAATCGTTTGATTATGAACAACTCGTAAAAGATACGCCATCAACTACAACACCAATCAATAGAACATTAAAAACTGAATGGAGTACGATGGTTTTCATGAAACAAGTCTTTGAAAAACATGCATAAAACAAAGGAGACTTACCAGAGAAAAATAAGAAGAGGTCACATGAAAACCGCAAAACAGGCAACTGACGCCATATTGCTCAATCTGACTGGATGGAAAACGATCAAGTGACATACCAGGATGCCCTTTCACTGGATGCTGCTGCAATGTAGCGGATTTTTTGGTTAACTAACTCACAATAGGGGGGTGGCCATATCAGGAACATGGCCATAACAGGAGCACCCACCTTATGTATGTATGTATGTATGTATGTATGTATGTATGTATGTATGTATGTATGTATGTATGTATGTATGTAGCCACCGGCGTGGCTCAGTCGGTTAAGGCGCCTGCCTGCCGGTCTGAAGTTGCGTTCGGGCGCGAGTTCGATTCCCGCTTGGGCTGATTACCTGGTTGGGTTTTTTCCGAGGTTTTCCCCAATCGTAATGTGAATACAAGGTAATCTATGGGGAATCCTCGGCCTCATCTCGCCAAATATCATCTCGCTATCACCAATCTCATCGACGCTAAATAACCTAGTAGTTGATACAGCGTTGTTAAATAACCAACTAAAATGTATGTATGTATGTATGTAAGATTAATGATGGATTCGAATTGATAACATTTTAAGAAACTGCTACATGTGTATAAGGTTTTACTTATGAATCTAGACGCTAGAAGCTGCAATGTTGTACATGCAGGCAGACAAAACGCACTCCTCGCTAACATACTACAAACACGAACAAGCCTGAAAAACTGGCGAAAAATAAAGAGAGCAACAACACGGAGATGATTGTGAGAACTGCAGTGCAGCGCTGTGAATCACCGCATGGCGGTCATTCCCGCGAGTCACGTGCAGACCTGCAATTGTGACCCCACAGGTGTGCTGCCAGCTGTGCTGCATTCCCCATCTGACGTGACATCGCGCGGAGAAGAATGTGTCTGCTTGCGGTGCACTGTTACCGACATACAACGGGAGTTCACACGGTATCGGCTATATTTCTTCAGACATAAATAAATAAATAAATAAATACATACATAAATAAATAAATAAATAAATACATACATAAATAAATAAATACATAAATAAATAAATAAATAAATACATAAATAAATAAATAAATAAATACATAAATAAATAAATACATAAATAAATAAATACATAAATAAATAAATACATAAATAAATAACTAAATAAATAAATAAATACATAAATAAATAAATACATAAATAAATAAATAAATACATACATAAATAAATAAATAAATACATAAATAAATAAATACATAAATAAATAAATAACTAAATAAATAAATAAATACATAAATAAATAAATAAATACATAAATAAATAACGAAATAAATAAATAAATACATAAATAAATAAATAAATAAATAAATACATAAATAAATAAATACATAAATAAATACATACATAAATAAATAAATACATAAATAAATAAATAAATAAATAAATACATACATAAATAAATAAATACATAAATAAATAAATACATAAATAAATAAATACATAAATAAATAACTAAATAAATAAATAAATACATAAATAAATAAATACATAAATAAATAAATAAATACATACATAAATAAATAAATAAATACATAAATAAATAAATACATAAATAAATAAATACATAAATAAATAAATAACTAAATAAATAAATAAATACATAAATAAATAAATACATAAATAAATAAATAAATACATAAATAAATAAATAAATAAATAAATACATAAATAAATACATAAATAAATAACGAAATAAATAAATAAATACATAAATAAATAAATAAATACATAAATAAATAAATACATAAATAAATAAATACATAAATAAATAAGTAAATGTATAAATAAATAACGAAATAAATAAATAAATACATAAAAAAAAATAAATACATAAATAAATAAATAAATAAATAAATAAATACATAAATAAATACATACATACATAAATAAATACATAAATAAATAAATAAATAAATACATACATAAATAAATAAATAAATACATAAATAAATACATAAATAAATAAATACACAATTAAATAACTAAATAAATAAATAAATAAATAAATAAATACATAAATAAATAAATACATAAATAAATACATAAATAAATACACAAATAAATAAATAAATACATAAAAAAATAAATACATAAATAAATAAATAAATACATAAATAAATAAATAGATAAATAAATAAATACATAAATAAATAAATACATAAATAAATAATTAGATAAATAAATAAATACATAAATAAATACATAAATACATAAATAAATAAATACATAAATAAATAAATAGATAAATAAATAAATACATAAATACATACATAAATACATAAATACATACATAAATAAATACATAAATAAATAAATAAATAAATAAATACATAAATAAATAAATACATACATAAATAAATAAATACATAAATAAATAAATACATAAATAAATAAATAAATAAATACATAAATAAATAACGAAATAAATAAATAAATAAATACATAAATAAATAAATACATAAATAAATAAATACATACATAAATAAATAAATACATAAATAAACAAACAAATAAATTAATAAATACATAAATAAATAAATAAATCAATAAATAAATAAATACATAAATAAGTAAATACATAAATAAACAAACAACTTAATTAATAAATACATAAATAAATAAATAAATCAATAAATAAATAAATACATAAATAAGTAAATACATAAATAAATAAATACATATATAAATAAATACATAAATAAATAAATGAATAAAAATAAATAAATACATAAATAAATACATCAATAAATACATAAATGAATAAATAAGTAAATAAGCAACGAAATAAATAAAAAAAATCTATGCTCATAATAAAACTGTAAGCTAAAGTTTCTAGTAATTTTCTCTTTTAAAGAAATAATTGATGTTCATTAATTAATTAATTCATTCATTCATTTAGTTTTCTTCCCAAGGGCAAAAGCCTTTACTGATAAAAACCAGATTCATACATAATATTCATATACCTATGCCCTAAGTCATCCATAGAGTCATCTAAAATTTGAATGTTAATATCTCCAACTACAGAGTGATTTATATAGAACTGACACATTTCTTTCATTAATTGTTTCAAAACGAATTGTGCTAGCGACAACTTATTATACCTAAAATGTAGAGGAATTTTGGGAGATTATTTACCTCTATAGCAAATGTTGTCCGGCGTTGTCAAATCCGGAGATCTCGGTGGCCACAGGTTCCTGGAAATTATTCGGTCGTCACATAAACGGATAAATGGAACCATGCTTCATCTGTGAACCATGTGATGGACAATGTGACAGGATTTTGCACAATGAATGTCCGAAACCAACGACAATAATTCAATCTTTTATCCTTATCTGGTTCCTGTAGCTGATGAACAACCGTAACCCTATATGGCTTTAGGCTCTCTGACACATTGAGTAGGTGTACCCTGTCTCCTGCGACAAACGTCTTAATGATTTTTTGGGCGACTGCTCCAGTAGTGCTCTTACGTCAACAACAACCGTGGGAAGCCTAGATGAACGATGCTTGCCCTTTTCACTCACCAGAGATCCAGTTGTTTCCAATTTGTTTACCAGTCCCAGTATTGTGTTTCTTTTGGGAGGATTGCGAACACCAAATTCTCTCTGGTATGCCCTTTGAGTAGCTGTAATTGAATTCGTAATCCAGTATTGCTTCACAAGGAAGAGTCGTTGATTTAATGTGTACTGCATTTTCACGTTGACACAAAATGTCGAAAACAGCTGCCAACAATAGGAATAAAACATAAACATCTGCGCATCTAGTGACTTATTGTCGTTGGTTTCAGACGTTCATTGTGCAAAATCCTGTCATATTTTCAATCACATGGTTCACAGATGAAGCATGGTTCCATTTATCCGGTTATGTGACGACCGAATAATTTCCAGGAACCTGTGGCCACCGAGATCTCCGGATTTGACAACGCCGGACAACATTTGCTATAGAGGTAAATAATCTCCCAAAATTCCTCTACATTTTAGGTATAATAAGTTGTCGCTAGCGCAATTCGTTTTGAAACAATTAATGAAAGAAATGTGTCAGTTCTATATAAATCACTCTGTATAATGTGGTTCTTATTATAGAGTATTAGGCCTATTTGGGAGGCCAGAGGGAAAAAAACCTTTGGGAGGTCGAGACGTAGATTGGAGGATAATATAAAATTGATTTGAGGGAGGTGGGATATGATGGTAGGGATTGGATTAATCTTGTTCAGGATAGAGACCAATGGCGGGCTTATGTGAGGGCGGCAATGAACCTGCGGGTTCTCTAAAAGCCATTTGCAAGTAAGTAACTCACCTGAAGCTAAACACAATTTTGTTCTAGGAAAGAAAGCCCTAAGAATAATGATATGTGTATAAAACGATGTTCTGTAAAAAGATTTTCCAAATTTAAAACTACTGATCATCAATACTAATAATAAATCTGTAGCCGAAATTTTTCTGGTAATTTTCGATATTACAAAAATAATTGGTCCTAACATATATAATTAACCACCCTGAAACCGAAAGTCGCTTTTTTGACATTTTTGTTTGTATGTCTGTCTGTCTGTCTGTATGTTTGTTACCTTTTCACGCGATAATGGCTGAACGGATTTCGATGAAAATTGGAATATAAATTAAGTTCGTTGTAACTTAGATTTTAGGCTATATGGCATTCAAAATACATTATTTAAAAGGGGGTTATAAGGGGGCCTGAATTAAATAAATCGAAATATCTCGCTTATTATTGATTTTTGTGAAAAATATTACATAACAAAAGTTTCTTTAAAAGTAATTTCCGATAAGTTTTATCCCTTCAAACATTTTGATAGGTCTGATATTTAATGAGATAAATGAGTTTTAAAATTAAAATAACTGCCATCTAAGGCCGTGTAATGAATTAAAAAACAAATGACTTCGTCTATAAGGGGCCTTGGACAGCAACAATCGAAAGCTATGAAAGACAGCCTACAGATAATGTTTCTGTGTTTGTATGAAGTAATATCGGAAGCTAAATTAACCGATTTGTATAATTAATTATTAATTCACCATTGGAAAGTGTAGTTTCTCTATATGGACATAATGCTATAATGTTATTACAGTAACTTGTGAGTGAATCGAGGACAGGTAAGATTAAAATATCTTCTTATGCACAGAAAACTTGATAGGCTATTCTGTACATTCGTTTCCTGTATTTCCTAAAATAATTTTTATGACCAAATGAGTGGTCTCTGGATCAAAATGATCGCATTTTAATTATGCAAATACAATTTAAATTAAGTAACATATTAAACGATTTATCCTTATATCAAACACGAATGTTCCCTGGATCAAATGTCCTATTTTAATTATGTAATTACTTTAAATTTTTTTCTAACGGGTGCAGCGGAGCGCACGGGTACGGCTAGTGACTATAATAAAGAAGATGAAAATGAAATTCAATCAGAATAACAGATGAAGGATCTAAAAAGAGTAACATGCAGTACTGTGTATAGATGTGTTTGCACATATTTATTTCTTAGTCCATATCTTGTACTGTACACGAAATAAATTGATGACAAAGGCTAACTTCCATCCAGATCCACTATGCAACTGAAACTGGTAGTATTTCAATTAAAACCATTGAGATTAACTTGACTATTGAACACGCTTAATTGGAAAACCAATTTTGTTGCTTTCTACATACCCCATATATTTCCAAATTTAGAATTAATTATTGCAAACACTGAAACAATGCACTTGCAGAGGAATCATTAGCTGTGAATAACTGTTCAATTGTCGGGAACACTTCGTCATTAAATTTAACCAACTCATTTTTAGGACTCTTCCACAACTCGTACGTTGTTACCCTCCTGTCACCTCTGGTATAAGAGTGTTTCTTGCTATGGTAATTAGCTTCGAATTTTACAACCAATGGCAACTGTAAAGTCTGTGGATAGCATCAACTATTATGAAACTGTAAGTCTTCAATTTCGCATTCTATAATTGTACTATTGGTTTTAATTTTTTTTTAATTAGGTATTTGATTTCTAATTTTGAGCCAATTCTTGTAATATCTCCTTATTGCCAATTGTTGTTACCAAATAATGTATCCAATTCGTAAATTGTAAGTCATTTCTTAGTATAGCTATTTATTACTTCTAAAATAATGTGTTTAATAGCTATTTTATTTTATTTACATATATTTTTTTCTTTCTATAACCATTACAGGTTCCCATTGACAAAGAATACCGTGATATAATAAGTATAGAGAAATGCCTTGAGGCTTTGTGAAACATATTTTTGTTGTTACAGTGAAAAATAACAAATTTATATAGATTGAAATACAAAATAATATACCAAGTAACGTCGAGAAGATGTGAATTAAAGACATGGTCCATGTATATGTATGTATTTATTTACACTGCAAGTGGGCATGCACCCGGTGGCAGTGGTACACACAATATAAACAATACACAATAAAATTACAATACACAATACAATTATACAATACACAATAGGCCTACAATTTTATACACAATACAAAAAGAATACACAATATAATTTAACACAATAATAATAAAACATAAATAAAATACCTAATTTTACATTACAACCTACATTATTATGTATAAGCCCTACATAAGTTTCAATAGTCTTTCACTTTACTCTCATCTCACTCACTGTAGTGGCACTATGACGCATTTCACTGACACTTTAGCACACATTTCACTGACACTATAGAACACATTTCATTGACGCTATAAATTATCACTGATCGGAAATATTCACTGCACTGCAAAACCATAACTTCACTGATTCACCTCGCTTCACTGATACTACAGTTCAAATAAGTCAAATAATTACACCCTTATGCATACTGTACTTATAAACAGAACTACATTTAAACTAAACATTTCTAGTCTAAGGCCCTCTTACACGCTATTTTTAAATAATTTACAATTCAAACCAAGGGAGTAACTCGTCAGGCTAAATACATGCATGTCACCTTAAAAAATTAAATGTTGAATGTCGCCTTAATTTTAATTTGCACTTTATACACAATTTTTTTAATTATTCTTGAATCTCCTTAAGGAAGGACAGCCCTCAAAGACCGCTGCAGGTAGGTCATTCCAATCATTTATAGTTCTATTTAAAAATGAGAATTTACCTACATCCGTTTTCTGTTTCCTGCATTTGCATAATGCCTGAAAATAGCTATTGATCCTTTGCGTGTTTGTTTTTAAAATAATGTGTTTAATCTGTAACTACAGTCAGTGTATTGTTATTAGTGTCTCTTTGTTGTTACCTATTGCTTTGAAAAGAATGTGTTTAATTTGTAATTTTAAGTAAATTTCTCTACTATTCCTTTACTGTTTACATTTGTTTTTATATCTTTTGTATTGCCCCTACTATTATATATTGCCCTTCAAGAATTTCGTTATTCGTTAGTTGTGAGTCATTACTTGTCTTATTATTTTAATTATTGTACTTGTTCCTGAATCACGTATGTAACTTGTAACCGTAAATCATTACTTGTAATATCCCTTTATTACTCTTAACTCTGTAGTATTCGGGTAAAGGGGTATAAGTCATTTTTTGTCCAGGTGGAATTTTGTTCCCCAGATGAACACCAAGTTAAATTATACAAGTGGGTGTGCAAAAATCAAAGAATAATAGCAGTTGATGTGTTTTGTTTGTGTAGAAAATTATTTGTAATAAGGGTTCCAAGTTTAATTTTCATTTATCTCCGAACTCATTTTTATGACTTATCTCCCTTACCCAAACACCACAGAACTGTTCCACTGTTCATGAATTAAGTACTAATTTGAAAGTGAAAGTCAAACTTTGTTATAGTAATCTACTATTGATTATCTTTTTAAGGTCGTTTTATTTACTCTGAAACGGTTAGACATTCTTGTATATCTTTTGCATTGATTATTCCTCAAACATCTCATTAATCTTTAACAGGATCCATTCTTTCATTAAGGTGAATTCTTCTACATAATTCATGTGAATTATAACTGTGACCACTATTTTATATTGTAAATTTACTATTGTTTATTGGTTATAAAATATATATTTTCATGCAAACTATAACCCTAATATACCTCAGGGTGAAATAGGGTTTATTAAATTGGATAATAAAATAATAATAGCATTCCCTAGCAAAATTCAGAGCAATAGGACTATATCTTTTAGTTAGCGAAGTTCTTCATTGTTTGCAATTTATTTTAGTGAGTATGTTTCAGATAAGACTATGATCAATAATAAACAAAAATAAGATGTACTTAATTTTGTCTTAATGACATCACAATATTACCATAAAGAATCAAGGAACAACTTTATAGTGAGCACACATATACAATAATTTGTTCTTTAATTATATAATACTAGTGGCTTGTGCAGCAAATGCTGCAAACTAAGTTCATTAGACGTTCAAATAAACACTTTTCAGATTTATTTTCAATGAAGAATACCAGACATTCGGAAAGTTATTTGCTTCCATAATAATGAAAGATACTCTCTCTCGAGCCAATACTGAAGAGAACCACGCATATAACTATCTACACCACACCGCCATTAAATATATGAAAAAGACCCAACCCCACTTGATTAATAATTATTAAAATATTTGATTTTAATAATATTATTATCTTACGTAAGTTTTATAGCTTTCAGTAACATATACTATATATACTATATAGCCGCCACTCAGTAAAATATACAAATCAAAATCTAATTTAAGTTATTCTCTACATCTACTTATATAACCCCAAAAGTTTCACTTTCATATCATCAATATAGCATTAAGATGTATAATTAATGATAAATAGTCACACATGGCATTAACTACAATAATATTTCATTTCTAATGGTAATAATGTCATCAAACCACCTCAAGTTTTGTAGTTTTTAATATCCAATACACAGGTGTACCCAGAAAATTACACACCACAGAATCGAACCTGTAAATTATTTTTAGTAAGTTAAGTTTTTAATAACCAATTTAATTTGAGCTCTAAATATGTCAGCATTCTTGCAGATCATGGCCTTCGTGTAATATTGTTTACTGTAGTGTGTGTTTTGTTTTATTCTGAAATGCAACACGGCCAACTTGAAGCTCACTTCGCTTCTCCTTTACAAAAAAGCGAAGGGAATATCAAGTCGGCCGTGAATGTTATTAGCTAGTTCTCAAAACTGACGACAGATGGATTTTGGAAAATAGGAAAATTATGTTTAAAAATTGATATTCACTGAAAACTACTATTTTTCCGAAAAAACTTTGAGTTCCAAGCTTCAAAATGAGGGGTCATTTATTAAAATTCGTCCAGCCGTTTTCCCGTAATTTCCATTACTAGTTCAAATTATATATATATATATATATATATATATATATATATATATATATGTTAAACTGTGAACATTTGTTCGTTTGTTTCGTTCTTTCCACTAGATTCCAGATCAGTAACAACAACAACAACAACAACAACTTTCATTAACTCCTTCTGCGCAGTAACTGATTCTGACGTCCTAGACAGCTCTCTGACTTTATCCATTTTTATAATTTCGAAAAAAAAGTATTTTAATGATATCACTATTCGTACAAATGACAATAAAATTGATAAATGAAAGTCATCTTGGAAACCTCACTGTACTAATGCCATTTCAATATTAAATAGTTTATGTTATCAAATTAGGCTTATGAGATCTGTAATAATTAATTATGATATGAAGAGTTCACGGGAAAAACGATGAATGTCACAGTTTTGTTAAGGTTGATGTCATTATGTAATCCAATGGATCACTACGAAATTTAATGTTCTTATGGAAAATGGTAAAAAGGAGAATTATCACCATGGATACAGCAATTCTTTCTTTTATTTTCTATAGAAACAGCACTACATCTTGCAGTTATAGACTCAATTAGATCATTATCTAATCCTTAACAGAAATGTGACATTCATCGTTTTTCCCGCGAACTCTTCATGTATTATTAACATTTTATTTTGCCCAGATTGAATCCTGGCTATCTTATGGAATTTGTTTCTTAGGTTCTGGAGCCATGCTGAATGATATTTTACACATACCTTCTACACAATTGATTAATTGTTTATGCTTGTGAATTGGATTATTCTACTTAAATGACATGTACAATTTTATATAGCTCAACTAAAATATGTTTTTATATTGACTTAATCTGTTTACTATATATTGTATTTTTTGTTTAGCATAACTGATGAATTGTATGTACTGTAAATTGAATAGTATACTGTATAGGTCAACTGATGAATTGTTTAAGCTTATAAATTGAATTAATCTACTTCATATGAATTGTATAGCTTAACGAAAATAAGTTTGTAAATTGAAATAATTTGATTGTATATGTTTGTATAGTTTGGCTGATGAATTGTATATATTCTTAAAATGATTACTAGCCTGTGTATTTTTTTTTTTATTTTAGTGGGTTATTTAACGACGCTGTATCAACTACTAGGTTATTTAGCGTCGAGGAGTTTGGTGATAGCGATATGATATTTGGCGAGATGAGGCCGAGGATTCGCCATAGATTACCTTGCATTCACATTACAGTTGGGGAAAACCTCGGAAAAAACCCAACCAGGTAATCAGCCCAAGCGGGGATCGAACCCGCGCCCGAACGCAACTTCAGACCGGCAGGCAAGCGCCTTAACCGACTGAGCCACGCCGGTGGCTACTAGTCTGTGTAGCTCTACTGATGAATTATATATAGACCTACTGTAAATTGAATGGTAATATGTATAGCTGAATTGATGAATTGTTTATGATTATAAATTGAATTAATCTACTTGATATTAATTGCACAAATTTGTATAGCTTAATGAAAGTATGCTACTTTGTATTGTATATATTTGTATAGTTTTGGCCGAAGAAATTGTATATGCTTTAAACTGAATAGTAATCTATATAGCTCTACTGATAAATTATTTGTGTTTGTAATTTGAAGTAGTTTGCATGATATGTATTATCAATTTCTGTATATCACAACTGGTTGAATTGTTTATGCCTTAAATTTAATTAAATTGTATTGTATTATAATATAGCTCAACTTATGAATGATCGTTTGCATTTGTAAATTTAATAATCTGATTGGCTATGTATTGTATACTTTTAGTAGAGCCATCGATGTAGCTCAGTCGGCAGACTCGCTGGGCTGCTGTTCCGGAGCTGCGTTCGGGCTTGGGTTGGATCCCCCTTTGGACTTTGGTTTCTTCCGAGGTTTTCCACAGCCGTGGGACTGAAGCCGGATGGTCTATGGCGAGTCCTTGGCATCAACACCTTTGATTGATTACCCCCTTTGATTTGATTACCTGGTTGGGTTTTTCCGAGGTTTCCCCCACCGAAAAGGCAAATGCCGGGTAATATTTTGGCGAATCCTCGGACCTCATCTCATCTCACTACATCTCGCCAAAATGTAAAAAAATTGTACAAAATTGTAAAAATTGTAGAAAATTACTAAATTGTAAAACTATGAAAATTTGTAAAAATTGTAATTGTAATATTGTAAAATGTTGACATGTTCCACATCTTAAAGCTTCATTGCTCATGTAAGATCTATGGAATAAAATAAATGAATGAATGAATGAATGAATGAATGAATGAGTGAATTGCTCAAAAGCGTGCTGTTCGATCCATATATATTAAAAATGTTAGAATTGATTCATCTAAATTCTACAGAATTTGATCAAAATAATTGTACTTTTCATAGTTATGATACTCGAACTAAAGAATGTTTAAGAACACCAATTCATCATTTAGGTAATATTAATAAGTCATATTTGGTGTTTGGTCTGAAAATATATAAAGCCTTAGATGCCAACATCAAGACAATCACAAACATGAATCAATTATTTAAAAAGCATATAGAAAACAAGTTATTATTATTATTATTATTATTATTATTATTATTATTATTATTATTATTATTATTATCGGCTAAATTGGAGAATATTCAAAGAAAATTTATTTCCCTGTGTTCTTATAGATTTTTACCAAATTCCGATTATAACTATGAGACTAATTGCGAATATTTCAATTGCGGTAGTTTGTTTACCAGACGTCAGGATCTTGATTATTTATTTTTTTGTAAAGTCATTAAGGGTGATATTGATTGTGAATCCTTCATAAGCAATATCAGTCTTCGTATTCCTCCTAAGGGTTTAAGATTTCATAAAATGTTTTATAATAGGAATTCTAAATCTCTATCTCCGGTCTGCAGATGTGTTAAATATGCTAATTTGCATGGATTGAACTTGGATCCATTTAATGTGTAGTAATACTTTTCGAGTTTTATGTCAGTTTTATTATTTATGCCATTGTTAGATATGTATCGTACTATTCTCGTCATTTGCATAACTTTACAATATTAATTATGATTCCTGTCTTAATTTATATGATTTCATTAATTCATTTGTAATACATTTTATTTAATTGCCATTATTTTAATTATCTCACTGAACTAATTTTAATAATATTATTTGTGCTATTTATTTTGTTGCATTTTGGTCAATTGAGTAATGTAGACTATTATATTGATTGTATTTTCATCTCATTGCCATTTTCTATCATTCATTCTCATCATCATTTGTTGTTTTGTTTCGTTTTGTACCTGTGCTAAACTGTAATTGGCCTTGTGCTGTTGTTTCGCACATTAATATTCTAAATAAATAAATAGAATAAATGAATAAATTATCATGTCCATATAGCATTAAAGAAGCACGCGTGAGTATCCTATAATTTAAAGTTTTGTTTTACTGTATTGTACTTATGGCAATGTTTATGCATTTTTCTAATGTTCTTGACAATAAAGAAATCCATCCATCCATCCATCCATCCATCCATCCATGTAACACATACGAATTAAAATTATCCTCCACTACATTCATCTAGTAACTTCAGGGAGCCAACTTTAGAACAAAAAGTTACTAGATTTCTAATCAGGAATTTGTGAAGAAGAATTCTTCGATGAAAAAATAATTTTCACAGCTCTTTAAATGCCACACCCCCTTGCAGTCTTAATTTAAAAAAAATAAACATAACTTATTTGTAATCTGAATTGAACTAAATTCATTTGGGGTATGAAAACATACATTCTAAAGAAGTGAAATAGCCAATAATATTTTTTGGAAAATTTTCATGATTTTTAGTGGAGTGTTTCCTTAAACAAATCTCCTGCATACTCTATGTGTAAATTTGATTATAAAAATTAACACAATCTACTATTTTGAACGAGTCTCAGAGCCCGGCATAAAAATCGCGCTAATATATTACTCGGTTCAAAAAGTTTCCGGAATATATTTTTATCGCCGAAATGAATAATGCTATGTGGTGCATTTCTGTTTCTGGTGTTGGCATCATTCATGATGTCACTTGCGTAGACGTTTCAAGACGACCATGTTCCAGTCCACCTACAGAGAAACGTTTATGCCAGGTATAGACCTGTGTTTTTCTTTGCTGCTTTACCAGAAGCTTCTTCAAGCATTCCTAACGTTCTTGAAGGAGATTTTCACAAAAAAAAAGCACAAAATTTTATATTTGCGCGTTGCTCTGTACCCCACATTCTGAAATGTGACGAAGAATATCACACAAACCTCAACAGCCAATTGCCATACAGCAACAACAATGACTTTGATCATGAAACTTCTGCGGAAGTGATGTCATGAATGATGCCAACACCAGAAACAGATATATACCACATACCAACATTTATTTAGTCGAAAATAATACATATTTCGGAAACGTTTTGAACCGAGTAGGCTCATGTGTTTTAGATATAAAAATCGTAAATAATATTCTAATTTGAAAGTAAATCTTTTACGTATTGTTATGGCTAATTTGATTACAAAATGTCGGAGAATTTAATTTGTTTTCAAAAAGTGTCAGGCACTGACATATAGGGTAATGATCGCTAAAATTGTGATATGAGTAATATCGTGATAGTTCTTTTTGAGAATTTATTACAATTTTACTGAGCGAGAGGAAGATCGGTTTTTTGCGTCAACGTATTAAGGGAATGTTCATGGACAAGTTTCTGCACAAAACCAGTCCTTCTCTCGCTCAGTAAAATTGTAATAAATTCTCAAAAAGAACTATCACAATATTACTCGTATCACAATGTTACTAACCTTTACCCTAACTGTTTTTAATTTGGCAAATACATCGTGTGTGAAGATATTTTAAACCAAAATCAGATATGTTATATAATTTTATTACAATACCTGACAGAATTGTTTGTTTTGAAGGAGTCGCAGATATTGGTTTAAAACTTCACTCATTTATTGTAAACGTATTTGATCGTATGTTAAACCCAAATAAATCTTCCATACGCCATTTTAATTAATTTTATTACAAAAATCCACAGAATTTACCTTGTTTTTAAATTAAAACCAGACACCGCCATATGGACAGCAAAGCGTATTCACTCTTTGTAAAGAAAACAAATGAAAATAAATTTGAAGTTTAAATCAATATTTATTTACACGCTACAGTACGTGTTTAATTTCATTATTAAAATTCATAGAAATCACTTTACTCTAAAGAAGCTAAGGCAAAGATATGAAAGCTAGAAATTAAAGTAATATTTAAAACTGTTATTTCGTTTTGGACTGTTTTGGACCACAAAAGTATGCAGTTGAGAGTTGTGGGGGGGGGGGGATAAACAGAGACATCAAATGTTATGTTTTATTTAACGACGCTCGCAACTGCAGAGGTTATATCAGCGTCGCCGGATGTGCCGGAATTTTGTCCCGCAGGAGTTCTTTTACATGCCAGTAAATCTACTGACATGAGCCTGTCGCATTTAAGCACACTTAAATGCCATCGACCTGGCCCGGGATCGAACCCGCAACCTTGGGCATAGAAAGCCAGCGCTATACCAACTCGCCAACCAGGTCGACTCAGAGACATCAAAATAACACATTTCTTCGCATTATAAATTTTGAGCATTCCGAAATAATTTAATTTCTCGTGTTATCAGTTATATCTCCTTTTACGGTACATAACCACATTCTTACATCATAATTTACTTTCGATCTACGTAACATAGCTCGACAGGCCGCACGCACGCGCGCACGCACACACCCACCCACCCACCCACCCACCCTGTCATTGCATGCAAATTACGAGTAAAAAAATATTAACTGTCCTTATTTATAGCTTATGAAGCGTCACTTCTGTGGAGCGTAGAGACTACGTACTCATAATTCTGAAGTCGTATTTGACCCTCAGTCTTTTCCGGTATGTAACCTATAAATATGAAAAAACCGCAGATATTTATCATATTTTAGTTGTAACAATAAAGATTTTTAATTTTTACGGTTATGTAAAAGTGTAATGGTTTATGTGAAACAGGTATAATGTACAATTCTAAATTATTTCGGTATTCCATCTCCGCTACCAACAAAAAAAAAAACCTGTTTAAAATATTGAAAGCAAACCATTGAAACCTGCATACACTAAAAAGCAAGAATAATGATGTAATAATAGCTACAGTATCAAAATTGGTAATAACGTTCACATAATCAAGTGAAACATATTATTCATAGTTTACTTACGTCAGTGAGAATGTAACAGCTCGAAATCCTTATAGTTAGCACCAACTCCTGAAAAAAGACATGGAACTGATTAAACAAAAGTGAATGTATATTACACAACACTGATATTGAAATCTATACTAATAATAAATTTGTAGCCGAAATTTTTCTGGTAATTTTCGATTTTCCAAAAATAATTAGTCCTAACATGTATAATGAAACCGAAAATCGCATTTTTGAAATTTTTGTTTGTATGTCTGTCTGTATGTTTGTTACCTTTTCACGCGATAATGGCTGAACCGATTTATATGAAAATTGGAATATAAATTAAGTTTGTTGTAACTTAGATTTTAGGCTATATGGCATTCGAAATACTTTATTTAAAAGGGGAGTTATAAGGGGGCCTGAATTAAATAAATCGAAATATCTCGCTTATTATTGATTTTTGTGAAAAATGTTACATAACAAAAGCTTCTTCAAAAATGATTTCCGATAAGTTTTATTCTTTACAAAATTTTGATAGGACTGATATTTAATGAGATAAATGAGTTTTAAAATTAAAATAACGCCATCTAAGACGGTGCAATGAATTAAGAACAAATGACTTCGTCTATAAGAGGCCTTGGACAACAACAATCGAAACAGGGGCCTTGGACATCAACAATCGAAATCTATTAAATATTGCCTACAGAGAATGTTTCTGTTTTTGTATGAAGTAATACCAGAAGCTAAATTAACCGATTTGTATAATTAATTATTATTTCACCATTGGAAAGTGTAGTTTCTCTAGATGGACATAATGCTATAATGTATTACAGTAACTTCTGAGTAAATCTATGACAGGTAAGATTAAAATAGCTTCTTATGCACAGAAAATTTGATAGGCTATTTTGTACATCGTTTTCTGTATTTCTTAAAATAATATTTATGTACACTCATTTTAATCTCAGAGAATTAACGAACAACGAGAGTGTATTGATTTAGTATGCAGTAATAGTACGTTAGCTTAGCAATCCATTATTTTATAATTCAAATTTTAACTATGCTCAATTGAATCGTGTTAAAATACATAAAATATATATGCAATAAATGCAATGCAAAAAAAAATTGGATAATGAGCGAAGCAGATTATCTTGCGCTGTTGTAGAAGTTGTTCCCTGGATCAAACGTCCTATTTTAATTATGTAATTAATTTATATTTATTTCTAACAGGTGCAGCGGAGCGCACGGGTACGGCTAGTGTCTAAATATTTTAGTGATTGTATAGGCCAATTCCATCCACATCTGTGGAGTAACTGTTAGCGCGTCTGGTCGCGAAACCAGGTGGCCAGGTTTCGATTCCCGCTCGGAATAAGTTACCTGGTTGAGTTTTTTTCCGAGGTTTTCCCTCAACCCAATGTGAGCAATGTGTGCTGGACCCCGGAATCATTTCACCTTCATCTCATTCAGATGCTAAATAACCTAAGATGTTGATAAAGCGTCGTAAAATAACCTACTAAAAAATATAGGCCAGCCCTAGGCATAAGAGGGGAAGTGGAAGGAACGCAGAAACCTCCGCATATGTCCTTTTCGCTTACACCGCCTTATAAACAAACGCAGAGTAAGGCTGGGTTATTTTTTATTTATTATACTCCAATTTTACAAAGAACCCTATTTTACCTGAGATAGGTATGTTAGGGTTATAAATACATAATAGTAGGCTAATAATAATAATAATAATAATAATAATAATATGATACAGGTTTATGAAGTCTCCTATTGAATTAGTCTTACGTGTCAATTATGAAATTAATACAATTTAACAAATCTATATATTCAGCAAATCTGTACAAAGTTTTTTAAGTTATACACATGAATGAATGAAATGGAATGAGTTGAAATTAAATCCTAAAATACAATCTTATATTTCTATTAATAAGTTTCATGAAATGTATGCTATATTATAACCTAAGGAAATATCTAATCCTAATATTCACTAGAATGTAGTTTAAATTTCTGTGGGTTGAAATAAATCTGTGAAGACGTTACACAGTTTTCCGTTAAACATTGTTGTCACAAGCAATTTTTAAATTATATACATCACAAACACAAGAACACAAAAATACATCACACTAACATACGAAAAAAAAAAAACGCACATAATTACTACCTACATTCAAGAAATTAAATTACAACATCCCATACAGAACAAATAACACTCTACAAAAGCATCTCAACACACAAACAACACAAACAAACAAATACAACCACACAGGCGTATACAAACTCAACTGTAACACCTGCAACAACTTCTACATTGGACAAACAGGCAAATCGTTTCAAACAGGTTACAAAGAACACATCACAGCCATAACAAAATTACAAAACACCTCCACATATGCAGAACACATACCAAATGCTAACCACACCCACAGAGACATCAATACAGACATGGAAATACTACACATCCAACCAAAAACGCCAGAACTAACATAGTAGAACAATATGAAATATACACACAAAAAACACATCCCAACGAAATTCTCAACACACAACTCAACTTCAAAACACATACACTCTTTGACTCTACACTATACCACAGGAACACACCCTCACAGGAAACAAAACAAGTGGCGAAAAAATAAAAAAATAAAAAAATAATAATAATTCAGTGGATATATACAAATTTTATCATGTGTTCAGATTACAACTTTTGTGAACGTAATTTACATATCTCATAAAATCTTGATAACAGCATTTATTTCGGAACACTTGTATTGGTGGGGAGTACTTGGTGTCGCACCTGTCTAATCGACAAACTAGTTCAAGACGTTGGAGTTCAAATTTGTGACACTCAAATAACAAATGTTGGACTGTTTGCAGGGAGTCATCACATGCACAAACATTTCCACCTTCTGTTTCTATCTTGAATCTTAAGGCTGGGTTTACACATTGCAATTTTGCAGGACCCGTTTTATTACCTCCTGCCTGACGGGATGCCCTTCATCGGTCTACACATTTCCCACATAAACGCAATCCCTCGTTAGAGTGATCATAAATTTGAGGCCCAGCCGAAGGTCCGTTATTGTAGTCTGACAGCCAGTCATTCAAAACTGCAAGCTGCTAGTTTGCGTAAAGGAATCAATAGAAAGAAGATCCTGGGTTCATTCTTTTTTGTGTCAATGAAGGGTTTGTTAAATTTTAAAATTACTTACACTATTACACTCTTACTACGTCATACTACTTTTGACCACTAAAACGGTACGAAAGGACGTAATTCAACCAATCATGGCTGCTTATCGCACAATTTTATCGCGTCCCTAGCATTTGTTTAATTTTATCGCGTCCCTAGCATTTGTTTCTTTGTTTGCCAACATTTGAAACTGCGCTGGTCTGGATGTCAAAAAAAAAAATATATATATATATATATATATATATATATATATATATATATATATATATATATAAAATTACAAACCACTCCAGTCGATGCACAGCAGTATCAAATATGACTAGCATTGGCATTCAAGAACAAGAATTAATAAAAATCACTGATCATACCTATGCATCTTCTGAAATCCGATTTGCAAATAAATGAAGAGCACCAATCGGAAATCCTGAATAAGTTGAATACACCATGTAGGCCTAAATCAACGAGTTCCACTTCTATTACGCACACGTCCAATATAACATCAATTGAACCACCAACCACATTCAAATTTGAAAATTGTACATTCAATGATTATTCCTTTTAAAATTATTCATTCGGAAATTCTGAATAAGTTGAATACACCATGTAGGCCTAAATCAACGAGTTCCACTTCTATTACGCACACGTCCAATATAACATCAATTGAACCACCAATCACATTCAAATTTGAAAATTGTACATTCAATAATTATTCCTTTCAAAATTATTCATGGTTATTTTTTATGTCATCGTCGTTAATTAAAACTTTTCTAACACTTGTGTATATTAGTTAGGTTATGTTATAGCTTCTGCTCTGAGAGGATAAAAAGAACTTCTGCTATATGATATTATGGATAGTCACGTATCAGAGATTGTTTAATATTAAGATTTATTGAATAGTAATCATTACAGTGTCTGTATAAAGACACTACTACCATCTAGCATGCATCTAGCATGCATCTAGCGTAATATTTGTAATGTTGAGATGGTACAATAATACATTTGAAGACAGTTGTATTTTCGTAAGTCAATTAATATTTTATTGTATTGGAGTACTTCTTTACTTCTAATCTTTATATACTTTCTTCTAATCGTGTAATTGTCAATTAAATCTCACTCGAGTTTTGATTTTCTCTAGATAAATCAAAACGTCTAGTGAGATTACTGTTGATAAAACAATATGAAAAGAAGTTCTTTTTTTAATTTTATCGAATATCCAATTTCTTCGACGAACTCTTGGTCATCATCTTTACAGCACTATGTTTCAGAATATCGTTAAGAGTTCTGGTCATCCTATTATCAGCAAAACAATCACGAAACACATTTTAATTAGGTTCACAGATTTTAAATTCTATAATGTTTGCAGATGAACAAGTGATATTTGCCAATTTAAGATGATGAGTTACAGATAGCCGTTCAGTATTTATGCAAGGTTACTGTAGA
Source organism: Periplaneta americana (assembly GCF_040183065.1). Lineage (NCBI taxonomy): Eukaryota > Metazoa > Arthropoda > Insecta > Blattodea > Blattidae > Periplaneta > Periplaneta americana. The sequence continues at coordinate 167,550,251 of NC_091128.1, forward strand.
ATATAGTTCAGGAAGCTCAGTTAAAAAGACAAAAGTTATGGCTTTTTAGGAAAGTATCCCATACGATCAAAGATAATAATTATGAACACAATAGTCAGCCATTTCAGTTACTTGGACTGTAGTATAACATATATAATAAAAATTTACAAAATAAACTGAGTAAATTTCAATATAACTATGTTGTTGTTTAGCCAACTTGCCGAAGACAGATTGGAACTTCATAAGTGACACCAATAAGGCTTTACTCATGAGTAGAGTTCAGTGTTTGGTCACATCTTCCACCTGAAGAAAACATACTGAATCTGCTTTCGTCTGTGAATTTCGCTTTGTTCCAGAACGGATTAGGGGTGTTTCCATATATATAATTTTCTCCGCGAATTTTAATCTTTCTTCCTAATGATTTCATTAACAAATATTTTCTTCTGACTATTACGATATTCATAAATCTGTCTGTCGAACATAACGCACAGGACCAGAAACAAACAGATAACAACTGAACTGTGTGAACGTCACTACCTGAATGCTTGAGTTGTAGTTGTAAAACTCCCCGTGCGGGATCCTGCAAAATTGCACTGTGTGAACGCCACCATTTGAATCCATGTGTTGTAGTCGTGCATCCCGCCGTGCGGCATCCTGCATAACTGCAGCATGCTGTAGTCCCATCCCGAAAGCTCCGATTCTGCGGCAATGTGTACTGTTATTGCAAGTTATCTTGAACCTTCTGAGTGGGGACAGAGGGGCAGAGGGAAGGAAGCGCGTAACGTGGGCGGAGCCAACTGAGTTGTTTGCGCATGCTCCGCATCATAATCTCTTGTCAAGAAACATGGAACTATTTCCTTCACTGCGTACCAGTAGTGTTACCATGGAGCAGCAACCACAGGGTAATAATTATGGTGAAATCACACCACCGCGGAGAAAAAGTAACGCTGTTATCCATAGCCTAGAAAGAGAAATTATCGCAAATATAATTAAATTAAGCGTTGCGAGGAGGAAAAATTAAACAAATATTTGCTGGAACCTCTTGCTAAGGAATATAAGAAAGCGGCTAAATACTCTGGCAAAAGTATTAGTTCCGTGAAGAGAATTAAAAATAATACTGAATTACAACCGAATGAACCTCACACTACTCCGGGAAAGAATAGGTATGTAATGTTTAGAAATTATTGCTATAATAGTTATGTACAACAGTGTCTGTATTGAGAGCGACATAATGAATTACTGTTGCAAGTTATTATTTTCTTATAGTTCTACTAAACATATTATTTCATTCCAGAATTAGACTTGTGTAAAGTTGAAGTGGACGACTTCGATCAACATGTCATTCGGGATACAATCGAAGAATTCTATCGTGTTCAGAAAGTAGTACCTACGATTAAGAAGATAATTCCGAATGGATGATGCCATTGGCGAAATAATTAATTTTGGAACAAGCGATGATGGCAGCAATGATAGCGATACGGATTGTGTATAATTGTAAATTAATGTAAATTCAAATAATAATAAGCCTGTAAAATATTGTTATAAGAATATGTACTTATTAGCTGAAGGTGTAAGTCATGCAGGCCTATATAATGTATAGAAGTAGCTGTAGTAACTCCGCCATTGCCGGTCCCCAGCCCGGATGAGAGAGGAGTGTACACACGATTATATTTAAATACTTACTCATTACAGGTTAATTAAAGCTTGCTACGAAACTATGTTCTCCTCTCAAAACCGGAGTATCGAGAGAAGATGATGTCTGTATTGAACCAAGTTCTTTTACAGTAGAGAGCCGTAAGGTAAAAGAACCAACGTTTTTTGAAAAGAGTCACGTTACCCGAGAGAGGGGCATCCTTGCCGTGTCGTTACGTTGATGAGTACACGCCGTACCGAGCAGTTCCAAAGACAGACTTAGGGGATGTAAGGTTCAAGATAACTTGCAATGACAGTACACCAGGCTCCGCCAAGTCGAGTCAAGATCGCGAGAGGGCGTACAGGCCTACTTACGGCTTCCACTGCGGGCAATACACTTGTACACTGCAGTCTATCAGTGGTGGAACCTATCGAGGTCGCTTGGGGGCACCGGTGCACTGCATTTTGCACCAGGAATATTTATGTGCTAAAAACATGAACCTTAGCAATGTAATGGATGTTGTTATGCGAACAATTAATTTCATAAGGTCTAAAGGACTCAATCACAGGGACTTCAGGGCACTGCTTGATGGTATTAACAGTATGGGGATTTACTCTACCATACCGAGGTAAGGTGGTGAAGTCGAAAAATTCTGGAACGTTTTCTCGCACTTAGAAATGAAACTGCCTTATTTATGGATGTACATGGGAAACCTGTTAGAAGCCTTGGACATGGAAGAATACATAAGAATAATGCAACAATTGTGCGAAGTTTCGAACGTAGATTTGAGGATATTAGAGATCTTGAACAACAATTTAAGATATTTGCAATATCTTTTTCAGTGAGTGTCCTGGATATTCCTGCTGAACTACAATTAGAAATACTTGATTTACAAAGCGATATTGAGCTAAAGGATAAGTATCAAAACAGAAAAAGTATTAACCATTTCTATACTTGTTTTCCACGAGAAAGGTTTCCTAAACAGTACAATCTTGCTGTAAGAACGTTGTAAATGTTCGGGACAACCTACGTATACGAAACACTGTTTTGTTTAATGAAGTTTACAAAGTCACGTCACAGAAACAACTAAGTAATGAACAATTGAAAGCATGTTTGTGATTGGCTGGTACTAAAACAATAGCTCCGAGAATTAAATAGCTGCTTACTAACAGAAAACTGCAAAAATCGCAGCGGATCTCTGATGTTTAAGAAAAAGTACTATTATTAGAGAATTGTATTTGAATAACAACGTTTGTACTGTTGTTTTATTTTGTTAATTGAATTGTATAGCAATGAGAAGAAGACAAACAGTATATTAATCTGTATAAAAGTGTATATTTTGTTTTGTTTTATTATTGTGCAAACATGCAAAAATTTGTTTCGTATATAGTTAACTGTACAAAATTGTATAGAGTACTGTTTTTCAGTATAGTGCAATTAACAGTGAAAGCGTGCTTCAATTAAAAGCTGAAATTAATTTACATTCTTATCACAAATTTGGTTCACATACAAGTTCTTAGCTCCGCCACTGTGGAAGCAGCTACCCTTGCCCGCAGCCGTATATCAGGGCTTGAGGGCTTGTACGTACGCACGAGACTGTAGTCACTTGACGGTCCCTGGTGTACACCGTTCCATTTAAACCAATGTGTTGTTGTCGTCCCACAAAATCGGTCCCACAAAATCGTTCCTGCAAAATCGCAATGTGTAAACCCAGCCTAAGGCTCCAGTGGTGCATTTTTGGCGACCAGCGAGAGACGAAAGTTCGCAAAAGCCTGATACAATTCATCACTGACCTTCCTGTCCGCTAATATCGCACCAAAACATAAGTCTCAGTCGGGGAAGGTGATAACAGTTCCCTAACGGCGCGCCGGCTGTCGACACTCTCAGGGAGCTGGTCTAGGTTCGAATTGGATTGCCCTTACGAAACCTGGGTACTCAGCGAACCTTTGTGTAGGGTTGGAATGAGCCTACCTACAGAGTTAGCGCAATAGATCTTGAAAGATCGCAGTGCTGGGTCGTAGTGCCGCCCTCCCGAATTTCCATTCCATTCTATTCCATTCCACAAGAAATACAACAAAAATCTACGTTGTATCAGGGATACTCTGACACGTAGAATACGTCACCTAGTTTAGGGGATGAAGCTACATTTGTGATGGTTTTAATGCTTTATTTTTGTTTCATCTTATAAACGGAGAATATTATGGGTCTATGATAAAAGAAGGATTTAAGTAAAAGAATGCATTATATTTTCTTTTCATATAAACTGACAATCCAAAATTCGTCTCAGCTCATAACAAATCTTTCACTCTGGTTCATTCAGAGTCTATCTTACATGTCTATTATGACTTTAATACTGTAGAACTCGCGATTGTAAATCAGACGAGTGGTCGCATAGGTCTGGAGTTGCTTTCGATGCTGTGATATTACTGAAAGAGAGGCTCCGCGGTATGCCTAATTTTATACGCAGATTCGGCGTCCTCACGCCCATAGTGAGGGGAGCTGGAGTCATGTCGTCACTCAAGTTACATTGGTTCATGGCCTAACTACCAATAACAGTATCATTTGGCCATGACTCAATGTTATTAAAGTAAAAATGTGAAATTCTGTCATTTTTCGTTTCGTCACAAATCCCGGAAAGGGTGTCCATGCTCGGCGCGGGGAGAGACGCATTCTGTAATTGCTACAATGATTACAGCTAGGCTACTACAACTACAACAAGAACTACTTCTACAACTACGAGTATAACAAAATTACAACTGTAACTACTTCTAAACTATAACTACGACTACACAACTACTGAAACTGCAATAAAATACAACTATAACTACTTCTAAACTGTCTAACTACGACCATAAGCACAACTACAAATACAACTACTTGAACTACAACAACAATACTATAACTATAACTACTTCTGAACTATAACTACGACCATAAGTACAACTACAAATACAACTACTTGAACTACAACAACAATACTATAACTATAACTACTTCTGAACTATAACTATAAGCACAAATACAATTACTAGGAGTACAACAAAATACTACACCTGTAGCTACTTCTAAACTATAACTAAGACCGTAAGCACAACTACAAATACAACTACTGGAACTACAACAAAAATACTACAACTGTACTTCTAAACTATAACTATAAGCACAACTACAAATACAACTACTGGAACTACAACAAAAATACTACAACTGTACTTCTAAACTATAACTATAAGCACAACTACAAATACAACTACTAGGAGTACAACAAAAATACTACACCTGTAGCTACTTCTAAACTATAACTAAGACCGTAAGCACAACTACAAATAAAACTACTGGAAATACAACAAAAATACTACAACTGTACTTCTAAACTATAACTATAAACACAACTACAAATACAACTACTGGAACTACAACAAAAATACTACAACTGTACTTCTAAACTATAACTATAAGCACAACTACAAAAACAACTACTAGGAGTACAACAAAAATACTACACCTGTAGCTACTTCTAAACTATAACTAAGACCGTAAGCACAACTACAAATAAAACTACTGGAAATACAACAAAAATACTACAACTGTACTTCTAAACTATAACTACGACCGTAAGCACAACTACAAGTAAAACTACTGGAACTACAACAAAAATACTACAACTGTACTTCTAAACTATAACTATAAGCACAACTACAAATACAACTACTAGGAGTACAACAAAATACTACAACTGTAACTACTTCTAAACTATGACTACGACTATAAGCACAACTACAAATACTACTGGAACTACAACTATGTTTGAACAATGGCTACCCACTTCACTTGCGTGATTCGAGTTCCGCATACTGCGGAAAGATGGAGGACTGTGACCCATTTTCAAGTTGCACACCACTTCGGCGGGCCACGCTATGTATGATGTGTATATGTGAAGAGTTATGTCGTGTACTAGAGTGAGTGTATGTGTAAGTGTTCGTGTAAGTGTAGTGTAGGGAATGGATGAGGATGATGATGATGATGAAGGTAAGGAAGGGAGAAGGGGAAACCCGGTGCCGGCAAGTAGCGTACTCCTGTCGAATAGCACCAAGGTGGCCGCCAGGCTTAACGTCCCCGTCCGACGGACGAATCACTATCAACAGTGACATATGCCTTCTCTTTATATGCGCTGCGGAAAGGTTTGGAATTTAATCCAGGCATATTGGTGCACAATTTAATGGTCAGAAGTTGTGCATCTCTCCTAGCCCCGAGGTACAAATTTTACATGAAAATTTATAACTCTGCCTGTAATCGTCTGGAGGCAGACGCGCTACCACAGAGCTAACTTGGCGGACGCAACTACAACTGTAATAAGTGTTATTATTACTACTACTTTTACTAGTACAACTATAACTAGGCCCACTACTACTACTACTACTACTACTACTACTACTAGTTAATACTATCAGTTGAGAAGTTGACACAGTGTCCTTAAGTAACCGACTGAAGAACAGGAAAAGAAGAAATTATATAAAAAAATTAAGCAGCGTATTTAAAATTAAAAAATGGCACTGGCTTAGAGTATACTTCTAATGAACAAACATTTTTAACACGTTACTGCATTTATATTTAATAATAATAATAATAATAATAATAATAATAATAATAATAATAATAATAATGATTTATTTAACCTGGCAGAGTTAAGGCCATACGGCCTTCTCTAACACTCAACCAGGAGTAAAAGTGCGTTACAAAAAACACTACAAATTTACAAAGTACACTACAATTTTACACACAAAACTGAATAAGATAATAATAATAATAAAATGTAAACAACAAGTAAATAGAAATCAGACATAATATATAACATACAGAAAGAAAGAAAAAAGCTTAATAAAATGTGAACAGCAGGTCAAAATAAATGAGACATACAAAGTATAAAAAAATAAGACAATTAATAATAATAATAATAATAATAATAATAATAATAATAATAATGAAAATAAGAATATTAATAATAATAATATTAATAGTAGTAATAAAATAGTGCAGTACAAAGCATACAATGAATACAATATTTTTAAGTACACACAGTAAGGAAAATTATGATTATATACACCTCAACTTATCACATTAGATATATATCATTATCGCAAAATATGAAAACAAAAATACAAATTAAGTTAAATATCACTAGAACATAAAAAAGTGTGAATACGCGGAAACATGCAATACAATACTTGTCATAATAGTAAGTTAGTTTGGCAACTCGTCATAAGATAATTTTCTAACTTGGATTTGAAAGATTTCAATGTTCGGCAGCCCTTGACTTCAGGCGGCAGAGAGTTCCAGTGACGAGAAGTAGCAACAGTGAAAGATGAGGAATACAGAGATGATGTGTGAAGTGGAATTTCTAGCGTGTTATCGCGTTGTGATCGAGTATTAATATTATGATAGTGAGAGAGAGTATGAAAACGAGCGAATAAATAATAGGGGGATGAAGTGTGCATAATTCGATATAGGAGAGAAAGTGAGTGCAGATTTCTCCTCTCATGTAACCTAAGCCATGATAACTTCTCGAAAGAAGGTGAGATATGATCATAGCATCGAACATTACAAATGAAGCGGACGCACGCGTTATGAACACGCTGTAGTTTCTGAGCGGAATCAATCCTGAGATCACTGAACAAAACGTCGCAATAATCGAAGTGAGGTAGAATGAGTGTCTGTACCAGCGTCTGTTTTTAATTTAGATGGATAATGATACAATCTTTTTAGTGAATGGGAAATAGAGAATGCCTTCTTACATGTATATTTACATATCACCCTTCAAAAGTTCTGATTCAATCTTCTTCGAACAGGTTTTCCCAATCACCTACTTATTGAGACAAATAGAGAAACGTTGAAATTATTGGAAGTACCTTGGCCAACCCTTCCTGCATGTGCTCGCCCGTGGCCATTTTGGGCACACCTGGCAGACAACGGATGCACCTGGCGGGCTGGATCCACTTGACTGGATCTGCCGCAGTTTCCTTGTGAAGCAAGACAAAAGCAGCACAAAAATGACGGACATTCCAGCCGATGATAAGCTCTATTAATCTGCTAGTAAATCCTGTGATGGCCTCTTCCACAAATAATGTTATTGCCGCTAAGCTTCTTTATTTCTTTTCACTTTTCTTTCCATTTCTATTGCGTTTTCTCAAGTTCAGTGTCCTCAAACTTTTTGCGAGTTTCTCTTTATTTTCTTTTTCATCTCTTCTCACTTCATTGTTCCTCTTTTCCTCTCCTTCAGTCATCATCATTTTCTTTCTTCTTCCTCTTGTGTATTTCCCAATTTCCTTCCTTCGTATATCTTTGTTTTATGCATTAATTAATTTATTTGTAATTCATTTCTTGCCTTAACTTTCTTCTCTTCGTACCGTACTTGTTCCTTCTTTCCTTACACTTATCTTTCGTCTTTCCTTCTTTCCCTTTACATTTCGTCCTGTTTACCCTGTCTTTTTTCTCTATTTCTTTCTACCTTATAATTCATTCATCACAGTTTTCTGCTCAAGGGCAGGTCTTTCACTGCAAACTCAGCATTCTCTAATCTTTCCTATTTTCTGCCTTCCTCTTAGTCTCCTCATATGAACCGTAATCTTAATGTCTCCTATCATCTGACATCTTCTTCTGAGCCGAACTCTTCTCCCGTTCACCATTCCTTCCAGTGCATCTTTCAGAAGGCAGTTTCTTCTCAGTCAGAGACCAACCAATTCCCTTTTCTCTTCCTGATCAGTTTCAGCATTATTCTTTCTTCATCCACTCTTTCCAACACAGCTTCATTTCTTATTCTGTCTGTCCCTTGCACATGCTCCATTTTTCTCCATATCCACATTTCAAATGTCTACTTTTATCTAACTCAATTTGCTGTAATCTTTATAACTTGTAGGCCTAAGTTTATATGTAAGAATACTTTTTGCTGGTTGAGTGGAAGAGAAGACTTTACGATTTAAACTCTGTCTGTTAAAATAAATTATTATTATTATTATTATTATTATTACTATTATTATTATAACAGTAAGTTACTCATTATAACGGTTACATTTCGGAATATGTATTATATAGCTCCTTTCCCGTGTTAAATATTATACTACATGGTTGACTAGTTTCAGCCTGTTATGGGCCATCTTCACAACTGTTTGGTGCTGGTCTCGGCGCCTTTTGTTTGCGTTTCTTGTGGGGGTGTGTTTGTATAGTGTAATGTGGAATCAAAGAGTTTGTGGTTCTGAAATTAAGTTGTGTGTTAAGAATTTCATTCGAATGTGTTTTTGTGTGTCTATGTATTTCGCATTGTTGTAGTGCGTTTAGTTTTTGGCTTTTTGGTTGAATATGTAGAATTTCCATGTCTGTGTTCATATCTCTGTAGGTGTGTTAGCATTTGTGATGTGTTCTGCATATGTGGAAGTGTTTTGTAATTTTGTTATGGCTGTGATGTGTTGTTTGTAACGTGTTTGAAATTATCTGCCTGTCTGTCGTATGTAGAAGTTGTTGCAGGTGTTGCATTTGAGTTTGTATACGCCTGTGTGGTTGTGTTTGTTTGTTTGTTGAGATCCTTTTGTAGAGTGTTACTTTGTTCTGTATTCGATGTTGTAATTTAATTTCTTAAATGAGGTTGCAATTTTGTGTGTGTTCTTTTGTCGTATGTTATTGTGATGTTTTTTTTGTATTCTTGTGTTTGTGTTGTATTCTTATATTTTTTGTGATTGTTTTGTCATTCTTATTATGTTTTTTATTATGCTATGGCTGTATCCGTTTTCTTGTGTTATCATCATCGCTTAAGACAATGATCGCCAAAAGCTGTGTCGAGACACATTTCCCTGTCTCTACTGTGTGTGTGTGTGTGTGTGTGTGTGTGTGTATTCCCCTTATGTTATGTAACTGATTTTGATTATGTGTAATTTTCTACTTTATTTTATATAAGTTATTATGCAACCGATCTTGACTATTTGTAATTTTATATTATATAACTGATGTTGACTATTATAATTTTCTACTATATTTTATGCAATTTCTAAGGTATTTTCTTTTGTGTTGTTTTGTAATCTAATTTTGTATTTCATGTATATTACTGAAACCTGGTTGAGTGGAAGAGAAGGCCTCATGGCCTTAACTCTGCCAGGCAAAATAAACCTACTACTACTACTACTACTACTACTACTACTACTACTACTACTACTACTACTACTACTACTACTACTACTACTACTACTACTACTACTACTCAAGCATGGCATCATATCCCCACCCTCATCTTACTCGTGCACTGTCATTCACTGCAATACCTGAGGAGATAACCACTGCACCCCTCTCTGCAATAGTAGTGTGCGGGTTACATTTCTATTACGGCACCTTTTCGCCGTGTTTGCAACCACTGACTTAATATTACGAGAAAATATTACAAGTCCGAATTGTTAAATACGTAAAATATGTATTAGCCATTTTTGTGACATCGATGTTTGCATTGAGTTGTTCACACCTGTTCAATTTTACACATGGAACAAGCGAGGATTCCGCGGCTCGCGCACCACGCCTCACATATCTCATTAAGCAGTATAACAACTAATTCATGCATAATGTAGACCTAATTCCATGAGTCTCGGAATCAATACACGAAGAATAAAAACGCCGGCGAGGAGGCCAGACTGAGCTATGCATGCTGAGGGCTTCTTTAATCTCGCTTCACCCCCACCCCAATCTTTTGATGATGACGTCTCTGCCACTGTGCTAATAGGCACTAATTGCGACAGGTTCATAGTTGGGTGCTTCACAAGAAGAGAAGAACCCCCTCACCCCCTCCCTGTCTAACCCCCCTTTTTCCCAATTAATTGACTCGTGATAATTAAGCAAACCCTGTTAGTAACCCCCCCGAGGCTGAGTTATAACGATTGTGTGTGTGCATGCACCCTCTCTGTCTCTCTCTCGACCAAAAAGCCCTGTACGCCCTTAACGAGCACTGTACCTACTGCTTTTGTCTGATTAGATAAAGGCATGCTTAAAACAACAACAGATACGTCGCCCTAATGAAAGGTTGGGGGTGGAGGGGGGCGGGGGACGGGAAAGAGACGCGCGCAGTGGGCAAATAGGAGTTGCTTGCAGCCACCTTGCGGTTTAATTCCTGGGAGGACTTTTATCCATCAGTCACGACGCGGAGCCAGGCAGTGGTCATCTTCAGGGCTGCGTGCCTGGCGTGCTAGTCTTCGGGTTCGAACTCTACCAGCGATTATACATTTCTTTCTCTTTTACTGGCAGTTTCTATGTATCTACCCACAACTACCCCTCTTGTCTTCTGACCAGTGATGTATTTCTACAAAAAAGTTCCCTGGCTCTGGGATTTCGGTAGTACCGGTAGTAATCTTCTTATTCATCATCATCATCATCATTATCATCATCATAATCATCACCACCACTACCACCATTTCCAAAGGAATAGACTACCTATGGAATATCAGAAGAAAATAAATGGGTTACAATCTAAATAAAGAGTAGAGTTCACTAATTAATTATTTGTATGTATTTATTTACACTGCAAGTGGGAAAGCACCCGGTGGCAGTGGTATACACAATAAAATGATAAACAATACACAATAAAATCATAAACAATACACAATACAATTATACAATACACAATACAATTATATATACAATAGAATAACAGTACACAATACAATTTAATACAATAATTACAATCAATAATAAAACACAAAATACATAATTTTACAATACAACCTACATATGTATAGGCCCTACACAAGTTTCAATAGTCTTTCACTTTACTCTCATCTCACTCACTGTAGTGGCACTATGACTCATTTCACTGACACTTTAGGACACATTTCACTGACACTATAGAACACATTTCACTGACACTAAAAAACACATTTCATGACGCTATAAATTATCACTGGCCAGAACTATTCACTGCACTGTAAAACCATAACTTCACTGACTCACCTCGCTTCACTGATACAACAGTTCAAATAAGTCAAATAATTACATCCTTATGCATAGACTACTTATAAACAGAACTACATTTAAGCTAAACATTTCTAGTCTAAGGCCCTCTTTCACGCTATTTTTAAATAGTTTACAATTCAAACCAAGGACATAACTCGTCAGGCTAGATAAATACATGTCACCTTAAAAAATTAAATGTTAAATGTCACCTTAATTTTAATTTGCACTTTATACACAACTTTTTAAGTTATTCTTGAATCTCCTTAAGGAAGGACAGCCCTCAAAGACCGCTGCAGGTAGGTCATTCCAATCATTTATAGTTCTATTTAAAAATGAGAATTTACCTACATCCGTTTTCTGTTTCCTACATTTGATTTTAAAATCATGATCGTTCCTACCATAGTATGTTGGCTTTTCTAACCGAGCCGTTATGTCTACCCATGCTTTCTGACCTAGATGTGCTCTATACAATGATGTTATTCTAGTTTTCCTACGTCTGTTTTCCAAAGTTTCCCATTTAACGATGAAAGAGTAATGGAACGGAGAAAAATTCTCTCCGGCGCCGGGATTTGAACCCGGGTTTTCAGCTCTACGTGCTGACGCTTTATCCACTAAGCCACACCGGATTCCACCCCGCGTCGGAAGAATCGTCTCAGTTTTAAGTTCCAACTCTTGGGTTCCCTCTAGTGGCCGCCCTCTGCACTACGTCATAGACAACTATGAACCTAGGACCGAAGTCCACACATGTGCTGAGGTGCACTCGTAATGAGTGACTAGTTGGCCGGGATCCGAAGGAATAAGCGCCGTCTTAAATCACGAAATGATTTACGCATATCATATATATATTATTTTAATGTACCGAAGTACATATGATATTTCCATGCAGATATTCTGCGTCATCATACGATGAAAGAGTAATGGAACGGAGAAAAATTCTCTCCGGCGCCGGGATTTTTCTCCGTTCCATTACTCTTTCATCGTACGATGACGCAGAATATCTGCATGGAAATATCATATGTACTTCGGTACATTAAAATAATATATAATTTCCCATTTAAGTTAATTATGAAATTATTATGAAATGGGGTAGATAGTATTATGGGAACGATACTAGTAAGGAAAATAAAATGCTTAGGTCATATTACAGCGAAAGGGGATAGTACCAATGAAAATAAGTGTTTATATTTTCGTCGGGACACAAATCCAATTGGCTGGAAGATTTAAGGGGTTAGGTACAGCTCACAGCAGTCAAATTTTGGAAATATTCAACATTTTTTTATCCATTACTGTATCTTGTACAATAACGAAAATTAGTATGTGTAAAACACTGTCCTTCTTCTATGTGAAAAAAAAATAATTTTACGATTTAAAAAAATTATTTACATTTTTTTTTTCAAAATTCAGTTCACTGTGCAGTGATGAAGCGTTTTCCACATAACTCAAAAACTATCCAACATTGTGTGATGAATTCTTTTTTGTGTATTTATGTATGTCATATCTACAATATGATGCAAGATCACTTCTCTAAATTTGATATATTGTCTGATAAAAAATAAATTCATTTAAAAATAGTTAAATATCAGTATTTTTTTCTAACGCAAAATAAAAAAAAATATTTATTAAGGACTGTAGTTGAAAAAGCATGATATTCTAAACATGAGTTTCAGCAATATAATAAAAGAGAGAGAACATGAAAAAGTTAACAAGTTTATGAGTTATGAAGAAAATGCTTCATCACTGCATATTGAACTACCACCATTATGAATTTTGAAAAAAAAAAAATGTTTTTTTTTCATATAGGCTAGCAGATGGACACATACCAATTTGCATTATTGTACAAAATACAGTAATGAAGGGAAAAAATGTTGAATATTTCCAAAAATGTTATTGCTTCAAGCTGTACCTAACCCCTTAAAGAACAAGCTGAGTAGATTAGGTCTAAATGGTTATGGGATGAAATTTGGGTAATGAATTTAAATGTAATTTGTAAAATCATAAAATAAATGTGTAACGAAATTACGAGACAAGAGTTATATTAAAATCTCAAGGGATTATGAACATTAAGTAATTTTAAGGACATTAAAACGTCATGGGAACAAGAAGAATATGTCAGAATAAACAATAGGGAAGTGAGGATGGGCTTAGCTTGGTGGAGACTAGGAATATGGAAATTGAAAAACAGGAGGGGTACCGTAGAGAAAGATATCTGCCCCCATTTTCGGCATGGGAGAAGACGCTTTCCATATTGTATTAGAATGTCAACAAACAGACAATACAAGTAAAAAGTGGTTAGATAAAAAATTGTTGAGAAAAAGGAAGAGAACGTTAAAATCAATGGTGTATTAAATTGATCTTGCTTAGAGAATAAGAGATATGGTATATGGATATTTTTAGGAGAGGGGTTGTGTTTAGATAGTTGATTGGATGTGTTATGTTAAAAAAAAAAAATTGGACTAGCTTTTAGGGTAATGTAAGACTTGGCATAGATGAATAAAATTGTAAAGTAAGGCAGATCTGGGGTAATATAGAATAATTGTAACAGATCTTGTCTTACAGATATAATATGATGGATGAATGAAGTGAAACATGATCTTTCATAAATGCAAAATTTGACTGCAATACGAAAATCAAAAAAATTCCCTGGCGCCGCCCGGCTTAGAAAAAAAATTACTTTGGCGCGCCCGCCAGGCCTGAAATACAACCTGCTTCTTACACAGGACGGTTTGCGTCACTTACAAGACAGATGGCTGATGCCATACCGAGTTTAATGATTAGGAGACAACAGAATTACGAAAATTAAGCTCATGCTGTAGTGGTCAGAGTTTCTGTCCACATTTCATGAGGCCTGAGCTCGATTCCCGGTCAGAGCTCAGGAATTTTTCCTGAAAGAAAACTGTTCCTATGCTCGTCCTTAGTCTGTAATAATTTAGGTTAAGTATAGATTTAAGATCTCTCCTCTAGAGAAAATCAAAACTCGAGTGAGATTTAATTGACTATTACACGATTAGAAGAACGCATATAAAGATTAGAAGTAACGAAGTATTCCAATACAATAAAATATTAATTGACTTACGTAAATACAAAACTGTCTTCAAATTTGTACCATCTCAACATTACAAATATTACGCTAGTAGATGGCAGTAGTGTGTTATGATTAGCTGTTTTCTTGTTATCAGTTGTGCCAACTATGGAATCTTCATTGAACTCTGTGGCAGGTTACTGGTCAAGAAGGCTTTGTTGATTCAGTTTCATTTTTATTAAAACAGTTGCATTCCACTTCAATTATTCCGATCCCAGTAATCAACGTCACTTGACAGATGATTTTCAATAAATCTTAGTATTAAACAATCTCTGATACGTGACTATTCATAATATTATATAGCAGAAACTATAACATAACCTAAATAATATAAACAATTGTTAGAAACGTTTTAATTAGGGATGTTGAAATAAACAAAAAAAAGTTGTAATTAACGATGATGAAATAAAAAATAAACATGAATAATTTTAAAAGGAACAATTATTGAAAGTACAATTTTCAAATTTGAATGTTTTAGTGGTTGGTGGTTCAGTTGATGTTATGTTGGACGTGAGCGTAAAAGAAATGAACTCGTTGATGTACTGGTGTATTCCTCAACTTATTCAGGATTTCCGAATGGTGCTTTTCATTTATTTGTAAATAGGGTTTCAGGGAAGATGCATAGCTATGACAATGATCTTTATTAATTCTTGTTCTTGAATGCCAATGCGAGTCATATTTGAAACTGCTGTGTATCGACTGGAGTGGTTTTTAATTATATATATATATATATATTTTTTTTTTTTGACGTCCAGACCAGTGCAGTTTGAAATGTTGGCAAACAAAGAAACAAATGCTAGGGTAGTGATAAAAATAAACAAATGCTAGGGAAGCGATAAAATTAAACAAATGCTAGGGACGCGATAAAGTTGTGCGATAAGCAGCCATGATTGGTTGAAAGATGTCCTTTCATACCGTTTTATTGGTCAAAAGTAGTATGACGTAGTAAAAGTGTAATAGTCAGTGCAAAGTAACTCCATCTTTCAGACGTCCTCATCTCAGAAGTGGGTTACACATAAGCTACTCTCACGAGAGAAGACCAGTAATGTCTAAAGACAATCTGATGGCAATGAGAAACAAAAACAGAATTACGAAAGACCCGTGTGATGTAATTCGTACTATAACACGCAATAAAATACTGTACAGGCTGAGCACAAATGAATCGGACAATTTCGCAGCTATCCTATATTAATCACATCGAAGCTACGCCCACAGAATTTTATTGGAATTACACAGCAATGCCCAAAGTTTATCATAGGTGACTATGGTAACTGTACATATTTCTGTTGTTGAAGAATGGCGATTTCACCGCAGGAGAAATGTTTCTGTATCTAGAATCTCCATTTAACTGAAGAATATTGCTGGAGAATCTTTAGTGTATTGTAAATATTCATAATTTAAATATGTATGTCGCTATTGTATTGATTAAGGCTGGTTGAGTGGAAGAAAAGGCCTTATGGCCTTAACTATGCCAGCGAAAATAAAATATTCTATTCTATTGTAACAAGTCTATTAATCATTAGGACTCGGATTTCTATGACCTGAAAACTTTGTAAGTATGCATGCACTTATGTCCTAAGTTACCAAAATATGACAAAAACTTAGAAATACGACGCAGAAGGGTTAAATATTGTCCTAAAATTACTTACAAAACTTTTTCTTTCACTTACTTACTTACAAATGGTTTTTAAGGAACCCGGAGGTTCATTGCCTTCCTCACATAAGCCCGCCACTGGTCCCTATCCTGAGCAAGATTAATCCAGTCTCTATCTTCATATCCCACCTCCCTCAAATCCATTTTAATATTATCCTCCAATCTACGTCTCGGCGTTCCCAAAGGTCTTTTTTCCTCCGGCCTCCCAACTAACACTCTATATGCATTTCATACGGTGCTCATACGTGTTACATGCCCTGCCCATCTCAAAGATCTGGATTTAATGTTCCTAATTATGTCAGGTGAAGAATACAATGCGTGCAGTTCTGTGTTGTGTAACCTTTTTCTTTCACTATTCTACAAAATTGTTTTTGTGAATATTAACTCCCTTTAATGACCATAGTGGATGTTCTGATTATAAAAAAATAAAGAGGGGAAAGAGAGAAGAAATAATTTTCATTTGTCCCCTACGTAACTAATTCCTTTACAGCTATGTTAACAGGATTACTCACCGTTTATGAATTACTACCTGACAACAGCGAGATTAGAATCAGTCAAGCTTCTCATGTTTGAAAGAGGTGGAGATGGTGAAGGTGAGATCGACCAGCAACCATAATATTCCTTCGTGTTTTGACAACATATTGCTTAAGTCCCAGAAAGGAGGCAGAGCGCATGATCAGATATAAAATGAAACGAAACTAATTTCATTAGGCCTACCTCAACTAGTCGTTCTCCTGTGAGTTTTTAGTACTTTCAGTGCATAATTCTACAGTTTATAGTTACATGCATATTTTGGCAGTTTTTAGTAGTCTATTCTAGTGCATATTTAAGTTCATATTTGTATAGTTCATAGTTACATGCATATTTTGGCAGTTTTAGTAGTCTATTCTAGTGCATATTTAAGTTCATATTTGTATAGTTCATAGTTACATGCATATTTTGGCAGTTTTAGTAGTCTATTCTAGTGCATATTTAAGTTCATATTTGTATAGTTCATAGTTACATTCATATTTTAGCAGTTTTTAGTAGTCTATTCTAGTGCATATTTAAGTTCCTATTTGTATAGTTCATAGTTACATTCATATTTTAGCAGTTTTTAGTAGTCTATTCTAGTGCATATTTAAGTTCCTATTTGTATAGTTCATAGTTACATGCATATTTTGGCAGTTTTTAGTAGTCTATTCTAGTGCATATTTAAGTTCATATTTGTATAGTTCATAGTTACATGCATATTTTGGCAGTTTTTAGTAGTCTATTCTAGTGCATATTTAAGTTCATATTTGTATAGTTCATAGTTACATTCATATTTTAGCAGTTTTTAGTAGTCTATTCTAGTGCATACGCTCATATTTCTATAGTTCATAGTTAAATGCATATTTTGACAGTTTTCAGTATTCTAGTGCATATTTAAGTTCATAGTTACATGTATATTTTGACAGTGTTTAGTATTCTAGTGCATATTTAAGTTCATAGTTACATGTATATTTTGACAGTGTTTAGTATTCTAGTGCATATTTAAGTTCATAGTTACATGTATATTTTGACAGTGTTTAGTATTCTAGTGCATATTTAAGTTCATAGTTACATGTATATTTTGACAGTGTTTAGTATTCTAGTGCATATTTAAGTTCATAGTTACATTCATATTTTAGCAGTTTTTAGTAGTCTATTCTAGTGCATACGCTCATATTTCTATAGTTCATAGTTAAATGCATATTTTGACAGTTTTCAGTATTCTAGTGCATATTTAAGTTCATAGTTACATGTATATTTTGACAGTGTTTAGTATTCTAGTGCATATTTAAGTTCATAGTTACATGTATATTTTGACAGTGTTTAGTATTCTAGTGCATATTTAAGTTCATAGTTACATGTATATTTTGACAGTGTTTAGTATTCTAGTGCATATTTAAGTTCATAGTTACATTCATATTTTAGCAGTTTTTAGTAGTCTATTCTAGTGCATACGCTCATATTTCTATAGTTCATAGTTAAATGCATATTTTGACAGTTTTCAGTATTCTAGTGCATATTTAAGTTCATAGTTACATGTATATTTTGACAGTGTTTAGTATTCTAGTGCATATTTAAGTTCATAGTTACATGTATATTTTGACAGTGTTTAGTATTCTAGTGCATATTTAAGTTCATAGTTACATGTATATTTTGACAGTGTTTAGTATTCTAGTGCATATTTAAGTTCATAGTTACATGTATATTTTGACAGTGTTTAGTATTCTAGTGCATATTTAAGTTCATAGTTACATTCATATTTTAGCAGTTTTTAGTAGTCTATTCTAGTGCATACGCTCATATTTCTATAGTTCATAGTTAAATGCATATTTTGACAGTTTTCAGTATTCTAGTGCATATTTAAGTTCATAGTTACATGTATATTTTGACAGTGTTTAGTATTCTAGTGCATATTTAAGTTCATAGTTACATGTATATTTTGACAGTGTTTAGTATTCTAGTGCATATTTAAGTTCATAGTTACATGTATATTTTGACAGTGTTTAGTATTCTAGTGCATATTTAAGTTCATAGTTACATTCATATTTTAGCAGTTTTTAGTAGTCTATTCTAGTGCATACGCTCATATTTCTATAGTTCATAGTTAAATGCATATTTTGACAGTTTTCAGTATTCTAGTGCATATTTAAGTTCATAGTTACATGTATATTTTGACAGTGTTTAGTATTCTAGTGCATATTTAAGTTCATAGTTACATGTATATTTTGACAGTGTTTAGTATTCTAGTGCATATTTAAGTTCATAGTTACATGTATATTTTGACAGTGTTTAGTATTCTAGTGCATATTTAAGTTCATAGTTACATTCATATTTTAGCAGTTTTTAGTAGTCTATTCTAGTGCATACGCTCATATTTCTATAGTTCATAGTTAAATGCATATTTTGACAGTTTTCAGTATTCTAGTGCATATTTAAGTTCATAGTTACATGTATATTTTGACAGTGTTTAGTATTCTAGTGCATATTTAAGTTCATAGTTACATGTATATTTTGACAGTGTTTAGTATTCTAGTGCATATTTAAGTTCATAGTTACATGTATATTTTGACAGTGTTTAGTATTCTAGTGCATATTTAAGTTCATAGTTACATTCATATTTTAGCAGTTTTTAGTAGTCTATTCTAGTGCATACGCTCATATTTCTATAGTTCATAGTTAAATGCATATTTTGACAGTTTTCAGTATTCTAGTGCATATTTAAGTTCATAGTTACATGTATATTTTGACAGTGTTTAGTATTCTAGTGCATATTTAAGTTCATAGTTACATGTATATTTTGACAGTGTTTAGTATTCTAGTGCATATTTAAGTTCATAGTTACATGTATATTTTGACAGTGTTTAGTATTCTAGTGCATATTTAAGTTCATAGTTACATGTATATTTTGACAGTGTTTAGTATTCTAGTGCATATTTAAGTTCATAGTTACATTCATATTTTAGCAGTTTTTAGTAGTCTATTCTAGTGCATACGCTCATATTTCTATAGTTCATAGTTAAATGCATATTTTGACAGTTTTCAGTATTCTAGTGCATATTTAAGTTCATAGTTACATGTATATTTTGACAGTGTTTAGTATTCTAGTGCATATTTAAGTTCATAGTTACATGTATATTTTGACAGTGTTTAGTATTCTAGTGCATATTTAAGTTCATAGTTACATGTATATTTTGACAGTGTTGAGTATTCTAGTGCATATTTAAGTTCATAGTTACATTCATATTTTAGCAGTTTTTAGTAGTCTATTCTAGTGCATACGCTCATATTTCTATAGTTCATAGTTAAATGCATATTTTGACAGTTTTCAGTATTCTAGTGCATATTTAAGTTCATAGTTACATGTATATTTTGACAGTGTTTAGTATTCTAGTGCATATTTAAGTTCATAGTTACATGTATATTTTGACAGTGTTTAGTATTCTAGTGCATATTTAAGTTCATAGTTACATGTATATTTTGACAGTGTTTAGTATTCTAGTGCATATTTAAGTTCATAGTTACATTCATATTTTAGCAGTTTTTAGTAGTCTATTCTAGTGCATACGCTCATATTTCTATAGTTCATAGTTAAATGCATATTTTGACAGTTTTCAGTATTCTAGTGCATATTTAAGTTCATAGTTACATGTATATTTTGACAGTGTTTAGTATTCTAGTGCATATTTAAGTTCATAGTTACATGCATATTTTGACAGTTTTTAGTATTCTAGTGCATATTTAAGTTCCTATTTGTATAGTTCATAGTTACATTCATATTTTTGACAGTTTTTAGTAGTCTATTCTAGTGCATATTTAAGTTCCTATTTGTATAGTTAATAGTTACATTCATATATTTGACAGTTTTTAGTAGTCTATTCTAGTGCATATTTAAGTTCCTATTTGTATAGTTCATAGTTACATTCATATTTTTGACAGTTTTTAGTAGTCTATTCTAGTGCATATTTAAGTTCCTATTTGTATAGTTCATAGTTACATGCATATTTTAGCAGTTTTAGTAGTCTATTCTAGTGCATACGTTCATATTTCTATAGTTCATAGTTAAATGCATATTTTGACAGCTTTAGTATTCTAGTGCATATTTAAGTTCATAGTTGCATGCATATTTTGACATTTTTTTAGTATTATAGTGCATATTTAAGTACATATATCCATAGTGCACATTTGCATGCATATTTCATAGTTGTTAGTACTTTTAGTGCATATGTCCATAGTGCACAGTTACATGCTTATTTTGACAGTTTTTAGTAATTTTAGTACATGTTTACAGTAAGTGTATTTTCCACAGTGCATATAGTTACATGCATATTTTGGCAGCTTTTGATATTTTGTGCGAGATCGTGCGTATTTGCTTGCTTTCCGCACAAAACCAATACGCGGTAAGTGTGAAATACCACATTCAGTATTTCCAACCTAACACACATAACAATTTCCCTATTCTTACCGCTTAAGCGTCCTATTCATTTTACTGCTTTAGGCTTTTAACATATGATTTTTAAAGACGTTCAATATAGTAATAATTATAAATTGGAAACTTACCACTGCAATTTCACCTAAATTGCACTGTTAATTACTTACTTACAAATGGCTTTTAAGGAACCCGAAGGTTCATTGCCGCCCTAACATAAGCCCGCCAGCGGTCCCTATCCTGTGCAAGATTAATCCAGTCTCTATCATCATACCCCACCTCCCTCAAATCCATTTTAATATTATCCTCCCATCTACGTCTCGGCCTCCCTAAAGGTCTTTTTCCCTCCGGTCTCCCAACTAACACTCTATATGCATTTCTGGATTCGCCCATATTGTTTTTAAATATTTACAAAAATTAAGTAAACTCTACAACACCACAAAAGTTACTGCATTTGTAATGCAAGTAACATTAAGGAAGCCGTGAAAAAATCAACAAGATTCCAGACTCATCATAGACTGGGGGAAAAAAAAGACAGACGTATATCACGGCCTGCTGCAGTATAGTAAACACAGAAAACATTTTATAGGAACAATGTTGAAGATAGATATATCTGTTTTCCAAAGTTGCCGTCATTGAACAGAAACCAAGATGGAGATTTCATTGCAACTAATTAGAAATTCCTCTTTCAGGTATGTAATAAACGATCTTCGCATAAAATAATGTACGATACACGAGCGGTACGTTTGTTTTCATGTTCTCGGAAATTAAAAAAGCTCAACTACGTTTCGCTTTTTCAATCTTTTCCTCGAACATGAAAGCGTCAACATACCGCTCTTGTAACTCATATTACTATTAGTGCATATTTAAGTACATATGTCTATAGTTCATAGATACATGCATATTTTTGCAGTTTTCAATGCATGTAAATCCTCGGTCTAGTCATTATTTACAAACCAAAACTCCTGAAATTCCAAGGCTTAATATTATGTTACATAAACATTACTACAATTCTAAAAACGCGGTTGAAATACTGTATGTTAAGTTTTTTCTTTACGTAAACGTTCAATTCTCTGTGAACACTGCACTTACAGAGCACGAAGGAATTCCCGAAAACACCAGAACGAAGGGTTTAAGCCTCTCTGTTGTACCGGTCAAAGAGGTGTGCGCTCTCCCCCTCTGTGTGCCAACATGACATGCATACTTACCAGATACAACAGGTGGCCCTATGATCTAATGAACGCGACACAAAATACCCGAAAAGCGCGCTGCAAAAACGTGGTCGGACCGCCGTAGTGGTCGGGATTCCAATATCATAACGAACGTCAAGCACACAGCCTGCATCCCAGTCACATGTTTTTTATATTCCCCAATGTTTGTACCTTCACAAAACCTTTTATAACTATCGCAATGAAGTGAAATTGTGCCAGGCGCCGTATTTTTTTTTTCTGATGTACAGTGTGTCTAAAATTAAATGTTCTAGTTTCATAGTGTTCTCAGGAAATCATACGAGAACTTTAATGACAGACGTCGCTCCCATTGTAAATCAGAATTTGAGCGGAGAAGATTGATAAATTTAAATTCTATACCTAATTAGCATAGCATTAATTTTGGCCCTCGGTTGTACAATGCTTTAACTAAATTACACCCAGAACTTCTAACATGTAACCCACTAACATATAGGGTGCGTCAGAAAGAACGGATGGATTTCACAGGGCAAGAAAATTGTAAGGATTCATCAAATAAAAAATTTGTTGTCATCAACAGATTCACCAATACATGCAGTTTATTTATGGTATACAACAGCATTCATATGATGTCCTTGGCTTTCGATACAGGCATCGAGGCGTTTTCTGAAGTTCGCCGTCACTTTCACAGTCATAGCTGGTGGGATTGCCGCGATTTCTTCACGAATCGCCGTCTTCAGTTCGTCGAGATCTTACTGTAACCTCGGACAATCTCAGTGCAATAGCATGTTTGCGGGCTGATCGTTGAGGTGGCTGGACAACCTACTGTCTGTCTCCAATTTGCAGGTGTACACGCGCTCCGTGTTCGTCCAGGTGATTTCTTCTTTAATTTTGAACCTGTGGTATGAAATGAAGCCACCCACCGCAAAATTGTATTCCGAGTTGGAATCCTAGCGTGACGTCCGATGTCGAAATGAGTCCTGAGAGGCGATCACAGACTCTTCATTTTTCAAAAATGTCTCTGTTATGAAAGCACGTTGTACACCAGACCAACACCATATTCTCAACTGAAACTGCATTCTATGGCTGACCCAACAGTCGTGGTCCCCCTCACTCTATCCCTCCCCTCGCTGCGTATTGATAGTTTGAAATCCATCCGTTCTTTCTGACGCACCCTGTATAACAAGAAAATTAGAAACGTGTTAATATCTTCAATTTGATTAAATAAATTTATAGCATATGTGTATGAATTAATCAACATATATCATATTTGTATTCTATAATTTTGAAAAAAAAAATATATATATATATATATATATATATATATGTGTCCCACTTTTCACATGCGGTATTATTTTTCTCTAGTGTTAATATTATATTATATAATTCCATTGCCGCTGTAATTTAGAAATTTAAATTTTAGTTCCTATTTTATTTTACTTATTTATTTTTATTATTTTTTTTTTACTTTCTATATTTCTCTTATGTTAATATTGTATTACATAATTTCTGTAACTGTAATTTTAATTCTATTTCCTATTTTATTTTATTTTCTCTTATAGGTCTATTAATATTATATCTGAACTGCGACCGAACACGAGCGCTGCTCATTCGGTCTCAGATTTTGTTAATACTACTGTATCTCCTTTTTTATATAAACATTAATCGATTTATTTTATTAGTTCTTATATTTGTAGGGTAAGGTTGCCATCATTGGACCAGCGCCACGGTTGGACCACTTCTGTAACTTTTGTCCTTCTGATAATTGCTGCGATCTGGTGAGTTTATTTAGTACTTCAGTGTACAAAGAAGCTGCCATGTTAGTTACGAGGTTCTGGAAGAGTTCAGACGCACGTGCTGTGTTCGTAAAGTTATTTCAACATTGTGATATTGTGTCGAGCATAATTTTAAAGTTCATACGACAAGAAGATACACGTTTTTATAGCGCTCAACTTACTTCATTGGGAAGTGTGATTTATCTGCTTTGCATTGATATATTTAGATACGTTGTTGAATTTTCAGCTTTGCCATACACAAGCGGAGAGTAAAAACGTGCACTGTTTCCACCATTGGACCACTAAGTGATTCCATGAATGGACCACTGGTCCATCCATGGGCACGCCTTAATATAAATGAACAACATGTATATTTGAGCTTTATCTTGACTTATATAGCTTATTAACTAATAATTAAACACAAATATATTTTATTGTGGTCCACTCAGTGGCCGAGTGGTTAGAACGCGCACCTTTTACCGCTGGGGTTCCGAGCTCGCGTCTCGATCACTCATGGTACTTGGTACGGGCCTTTCCACGGTGCAGAAGAGGACCAGAAAAGTAATAACCAAGAAAGGAAAACAACAAGTCGGGTCCATTGCAAGCGGAGAGAGAGGTATGACTACTACTGCTGTCTGTTGTGCCAGTGCTGCTGGCCAATATATTCCACCGATGCTGGATGGAGCACCACCGGGAACAGTGTTTGCATTCATCCCAGATAGTGGCTACATAAACAAAGAGTTGTTTGTAAAATATTTACATCATTTTATAGACACTGTAAAACCATCGAATGACCATAAAGTACTACTTCTCTTGGATGGTCATACAACACACACTAAAAATCCTGAAGCACTGGATCTTGCTCGACAGTGTAGGGTTGTACTACTTTCCCTTCCAGGCCATACAACACACAGACTCCAACCCTTAGACGTCTCTTTCTTTAAGCCATTAAGCTGCTATTACATTGATGAAATGGAGAAATGGTTGAGGTTACATCCAGGACGAACGGTAACCCAATTTCAGGTGGCTGAATTATTTGGGAAGGCATATGGGAGAGCAGCTACTGAAGGGACAGCAATTAATTGTTTTGCCTGTGCTGGAGTGTGGCCTGTAGACAGAGAGATGTCTTCAAAGATCATCATTTTTCTACTTCAACTGTACTGCAATCCAGTCCAGTGGTCGAGGAAATGCCAGTAGCAAAAGATACATCAACAGGAACAAAAACAACAGCATCAAGAACCACAGTAGCGACCAGTTCAATCACAGAGAAAATTCCAGCAGTAGAAGCAACGACATCAACACAGAAGACATCGACTGTAGGAGCAACAGCATCAACAAATACAGCAGCAATCAATCCGATGTGTGAGAAAGTGCCAGGAGTAGAAGCAACAGGAAATGAATCAGCTGGAGGAGCAGCAACGCAGATAAAAGTAACCGAAGGTCCAGGGAAGGACAACAATTTCACTGACTCTTGTAGTCCGACAAGTAGACCTAGGCCTAATTATAATTTGGTCGTTCCTCTCGCTGAATTATCTCCTTTGCCAAAAGCAGCTACTACTGTTGCAAGCACAAGAGGAAAGAAAGGCACACAAAAAGCTCTCGTCCTGACAAGTTCTCCTTACAAGCAGCAGTTAAGCAAATCATCAACAGGTTTGAAAAGAAAAAAATTAACATATCCTTCAAGTGAAGATAAGACAGTTCTTCGGAGTACCAATAATGACTGGTATTGTGAAATATGTCAAAGTCGGTCAGTGAAGGATATGATCCAGTGCATGACATGTAGGCAGTGGGTACATGAAAACTGTGCAGGAGTGAAAAAGAATGTGGAAAAATATTTTTGTTTGAATTGCATTTAGAAAAACTGTCCAAGACATAAAGGTAAAAATAGAATTTATTTACTGCCTGCTACATGATTAAAGTTACAGTGACAACATGTTGTTTACCACTGTGAGATGTGAAACCAGTAACTTTATAACCCATATTTCTGAACACATGCAGGTTTATTCATCTTCGAACTTTTTTAAAATTCAGTTGCATTGAGTATGATTGTATTTGTTTATCTAACCATTTGTATCATTTAAAATAAACCAAATGTCAAATATTTTGTTACATACATCAGTCAGAGTGTGTTTAGGAAGAAATGTTTTCATGAAACCCGATGGTCCATTCATGGAACCCAACTGGTCCATTGGTGGAGCTAGGTCTCCATGAATGGACCGCTAGGCGAAAAATTAAAACCGTTCATTGTTTTTTTCGACGTTGTATTCCGATATTGATTATTATACAGTTGATAGTACTTCATACCAGGAATTCATGAAATTTAAAATCATAATATTTGACTCAATAGTTTTTCTTAAATTCCATAAAGAAGTTATGTGGTCCATTGATGGCAACCTTACCCTAATATCTATAATATTTTTAATTGGCAGTATATATTACTAAGCATAGCCCTAATAATGAACCAAAATTTCATCATGTTCTGATATTAGATGGTGTTGGTAAATCAATTAGGGTATTGTTGTTTGTATTATTTTATTTCTATTTCTCTTGTTTGTTTGTGATTATATTCTTTATTCTGTATATTTAAATTTAAATAAAAAAAATAATAAAAAAATAATAATGTGCAATTTTCATGTTTATGTATACATATCACTGCTGCAACAACTTCACATGGATATCAGTTTTTGAAAAAAAATTGACAACGAAATTAAACACAGAATATTTAGATACAGGTAATTTATTCAGTTTGATATATCTCAGCTATTTATTAAGGATAAATTGAAAATTCCTGTGATATTTTACTCTTAAGTACTTTCTTTAGAATTTACAGTTTTCTGTTATAATTTCGCTTAAAATTCTTTCAACTATTTACAAAGGTGATATCGTCGGCATGGACAATACTAAAAACATTTATATTTTTCAGTAGATGATTAATCACTAATACAAACAGGAGAGACCCTAGGATGGAGCCTTCTGGGACTCCACACATTACTGTTTCTAGATGAGACATATAAATCCCTTGCATAACACACTGTTCCCTGTTACTTAAATAAGATGTAAGGAGATGTATTTCAATTTTCGGGCTCTAATTATATTTCCTCATGATACGAAATTAAAATTTATTTATTTAGTTTATTTATTTATTTATTTATCGATTTGATTTATTTATTTGATTTATTTATATATTTTAGTTATTTATTTTCTTATTTACTAATCTACTCATTATTTTATTTATTTATTTATTCATTTACTTATTTATTTATTTTTCGATTTATCGATCTTACTTACTTATTTTAGTTACTTATTTTAGTTATTTATTTACATACTTACTTACTCACTTGTTAACTTAATTATTTATTTACGTATTCGTTTATTTGTACATTTATTCTATTTATTTATTTTCTAATTTACTTATTAATTTATTTATTTACTTGTTCATTTTTTTAAGTACAATTATTGTGATATGTGTTTTTTCTTCTCCTTTTCTTCTTTTATTACTTTTTACTCTGTTATTCAATAAAATGTCTTAACATTAACTTATGTGGAATGCTCCCTGAGCACGAGTATGTAACGTACTCTTTCTGGCGGTGCTAGAGAGTTCTTATATTTAAAAAAATTCAATATGTATCTTGGTTCTGGCAATAAAGCATTATTATTTACTTACTTATTCACTTATTTATTTATATATCTAATGATTTATTGATTGTATTCATTTATTGTACGTATTAATTTATTTATGTACTTATTCACTAATTTAATTATTAATTCATTTATTTACTTATGCGTTTATTTATTTATTGTATTTATTTGTTTATCGAAATATCGATTTTATTTATTTATTCTAGTTATTAAGTTATTTGTTTACTTATTTCCTAATTTAATTATTTATTTACTTTTTTATTCGTTTATTTGTTTGTTTATTTATTTACTTATTAATTAATTCACTTATTTATTTACTTATTTATCGATTTTATTTATCTATTTTAGTTATTTAGTTAATAATTAATTCATTCGCTTACTTATTTTTATTTATTTATTTATTTATTTGTTTGTTGTTTATGCTAAGGACTATATTTGTTGGTGTCTTATAAAGTTTTTAATTATCTTCATGTTTAGAGCCATTATTTTAATTACCGGTAGCTATAAATATTTGACTCGCCCGGTTCGTAACCGTGTTAATGCATTTTAAAATGTTTAAGGAATGAACACAAGGCGATCAAGTTGGTTTGGAGCTTCTAGGGTAATCTGCCCCAGCTAATCCGATAGACAGTGAATAATGCAAGTGGAAGAGCAGCAAGCCTGTTTCCTCTGATTCTTGGAGGTCGGGAGGGGGGTAAAATTAACCTCACAGACACAATGAGCCTGGCTTCACTTAACGGTGAAATATTGATTGATCCGTGCCTACTCAGTGCCGAACTTTGCTCCTTCTCGAACACTGCCACTAAGGCGGGTTCTCCGTCTGAACATTAATATTAACCAGCGGTCGGCAACCTGTGGTTTGCAAGCTATCATTATGTGAGGAATCTTATTTTATTCAAACAAAACATCATCAAGATTTCGTTATCACCATCATTAGTCATAAACCAATATGCCATACTACCTCAGTTGTATTCCGACTTATGAACAATTCGGAATCTGTCCTAAAGAAGACAGAGTTTATGGGAAAGGATCAAGAATTCTAAAACTAAAACTTCATAAGTACACCTGGCATCATTTTTCGGGAAGAAGAAAATCTAATTTTTTTTTTTTGCCAGATTGCAATTGTTGAATTGTTTACCACTAAAATAAAAAAAATCAGTTAAGAGCAAGTTAAGAAAAAGAAATTTATGATTTCCTCATAAGTTTTAATGCAATAACACACTGAAATACATATGTATCAAGTTTTAATGCAAAAGACCGAATGTGTCAAGTGTTGATACGAGGTTTTTGCCACTATGAAGTTTTATTACAAATAAAAAATAACAGAAAATTGTGTGTCATAAGCAGGGAAAGGGATTTGGAGTATTATAAAGAATGGTGAAACGTAGTATAGATATTCGTAGCTCAGTGACTGTCAAGCGAGCTGCATGGACGAGTACAGTCCACTTCATATAAACTTACACGCAACGTCTGTAAATATATTTCAGAATAAACAATTGGAATAGTTTAATGACATATAGTGACCTACATACATAATCTGCATTTCTTTTTGAACTACATGTGCTTTTCTTCGCAACGCACAAGACACCAATAAACAACATTACAAATATACATAATTAAATATGAAACTCTGCATCTTCGCGTGTCAGTGGACATATTGATGTTGATAGACAGTTGTCTTCTGTATGGAACTCGCCTCTGAATATGTAGATCCAAACGAAATGGCATTTTCAATTAATGCTATGCCTTGTTATAATAAATTGTAAATATTATTTTCAAATTTTCAAAATACAACTTTGCTCTGTTGGAAGGAAGGAAATTTTGTAACATGGAAAAACTCCGCTCTCCATCTGCAGAGACAATTAGAGAGTACTTGAAACAAGATACGTCAATTAAATTCACACGTTGAATGGCGTCATTGGGACACGTCTTTGTTAGTACATCTGAAATCCGACTAAGAATATCGTATCCATCATTTTTAATCAAAACTTTGTTCATTTTTTCACCAACACGTTTTCCTATTTCACCTTCTACTGCACTCAGTTTATTTACAATAGTCCTCATAATATTTATTTGCTCAACTAGTTCTACTCCTGACTCTCCTAATTGAATAATGGCATCCGGTAAATATCCAAAATTTGACTTAATATCCGTGACTTCTTTCTCGATTGTTTCATCATTTAGCAGTTCCTGACGTATTTGAATCGCAGCCGCGTCATCGGTATCGAAAGACTGGACCACTTTCTTCACAGATTGGAGGTGACGTGCGTAATAATTGCAAGCTTCTAACCATGACCCCCATCTCGTAGGAACTGGACATGGGGGAAGCGACAATTTAGGGAATTGTTTCCTGAATTTTGATACTCGATCTTAGCTTTTACAAATATAGTCTTTCAATTTTGTATTGTTAGTTGGTTTCACTTTCGGCATTGTACCTGCACTTCACTACTCTGAACTGCAAACCTGCACTTTGAAGTTCTTATGCGAC
Source organism: Periplaneta americana (assembly GCF_040183065.1). Lineage (NCBI taxonomy): Eukaryota > Metazoa > Arthropoda > Insecta > Blattodea > Blattidae > Periplaneta > Periplaneta americana. The sequence goes on from NC_091128.1 coordinate 167,580,602, forward strand.
AACTGTCCCGTTCATCTCTTGTTGACGTGCAGAGATCTGCGAGTATGTCATGGAGGGGAGTACTTGGTATAAAGGGTTGTAAACAAATGACTGTGTAGATGCCAATACTAGCTTTTACTACTCCAAATTCCGTTCCCTAGTCATAAGTTATGACTGAAACGTTATTATAATTTTACTGTTTAATCCAAACCTGAAATAATATTTTTATTCCTATAATTAGCAGTAATTAAACACAAACATTCTTTAACATTTTAAGTTAAGTTAAGTTTAAACTTCTGTTACCATATCACTCAATCAAGGCAATATCATCTTGATCTCCATATTAATCAAGATCACTTTCCCAAACATTTTCTTCAATAATGTTAATTTTACCATCAATAATAGCCTTGTGAAACTTGGACTCTCACTCTGAGAGAGGAACAGAGGTTAAGAGTGTTCGAGAATAATGTGCTTAGGAAAATATTTAGGGCTAAGAGGGATGAAGTTACAGGAGATTGGAAAAAGTTACACCACGCAAAACTGCACGCATTGTATTCTTCATGTAATATAATTAGGAACATTAAATCCAGACGTTTGAGATGGATAGGGCATGTAGCAAGTATGGGCGAATCCAGAAATGCATACAGAGTGTTAGTTGGGTGGCCTGAGAGGAAAATACCTTTGGGGAGGCCGAGACGTAGATGGGAGGACAATATTAAAAGGATTTGAGGGAGGTGGAATATGATTGCAGGGACTGGATTAATCTTGCTCATGATAGGGACCGATGGCGGGGTTATGTGAGGGCGGCAATGAATCTCCGGATACCTTAAAAGCCATTTGTAAGTAAGTAATGTTCTTGTAGAACTTCAGAGCTACATTTTCACGTCACTCATCACAGACGTGTTTTTTCTTTTTTTCAGTAGTGCATCAATATCACTGAGTTTTGTCGCTAGGAAGCAGTGTTGTATAATTCAGACCTCAATAAAAAATATGAATTAACCTTAAAAATACAGAAAAAATGCAAAATAAGTTGGTGTTTGCTTTTAAATCGTACAATTTCTGTGCTGGAATCAGTATGAAGTACGAATATGTATGAAGTTTTAGATAAAAACGAGCATCTACATAAATCAGAATGTATTAAGTTTCGATTCAAGAGGGCCATTCTTCATGTATAAAGTTTTCAGATAAAATCACTGAATGTCTTATAAAGTTTTGGAACAAAATCAATATTTTAAATCTAAAAAAACTCCTATATAATCAGATTTGACACAAAAGCTTGGTGTAATAGACGTAGAGGTAAGATCTTAATTGATTGAAATAGGTATCTCAATGTTTTTAATTTTTGCACTTATCAAGTTTTGGACCTCGCCGCTTCAAATATAAAATATCAAAATTTGACCGAATATGACATTTTTTTTTGTTAATCAAGAAATTTCTCATCTACACAAATGTCATTAAAGGAAAGCGCATCATTATATGACGCCAAACAGCTGATCTGCTATTATTTTTAAGTGGTCATATGCGCTCTCGGACATTTAATTGTAGGCCTCTTAAAATCTTTTCTCATTTCTGCAGAAAAAATGTTTCTACATTTTTCAATCTCGAGATGCAATAACTCTGGCACTATTTAACAGAAATTCACATGAAAGTATTGTTGAATACGCCATTACAAATTAAATGAGTGATCGCATAGATCTGTAGCTGCTAACAATGTCGAAATATTACTGAGAGAGTCTGCGCGGCATGGCTAGTTTTATATCGTCGTTGTTCCTGCAATAACTCCTATGTGAAAAATATAAAATTGTTCAGTAGGAAGAAAAACACATTTACTCATTCTATGGCAGTGGTACAGTAGTGGCAAAAAAAAAAACCGGACCGACCCTTGTACCTGATTTCAGAGCCTTGTTCACTCCAGAGTACGATAGACTGGTGACTAAGACTTTCATGGTTCGAATCCTGCCTGGGAAGGAAACTTTTTTTTGTTCCTTATTCAAATTTATTCCCAATACTTTTCGATTGCTGGTAAAATTCATATTCTGGGAATAATAATTTAATTGGGAAGCAAGAAGCAAAATCGGTTAAATGATCCCAAATTGCGGCCATTAGAAAACAACAACAATACTTCGGAGACTCCTACAAGTACTGAATATAATCTAGGCTATCATAGCTTGCTGTCGAAGTTCCATATGTCTTTATTACAATTTTTCTTTGCCCTCTTTCAAAATTAAAATGTAGCGAGCAATTCCTTACTCGAAGTAGTTCTTTTGTTTAATCGGTAGCACTTTTGAGGCACAATTTATCTCGCCAAATGGCGTCTCGCTATCATCAATCCCAACGACCTAAATAATCTAGTAGTTGATAAATAGTAGTAAAATAACAAGGAAAGACTTGTTTAATTAATTAACGTTTCACATGTACTGCACGCTAGAAGAACACTGGTGCATTAAAAACCTTAAAATATATAACTAATTATTAGTTATATATTTTAAGGTTGAAAGCATATATTCAGAATCTTTCGGAACCTGATTAAAGGCGAAAAGGTTTCCTTGGTTTTTACACACAGGAACACAACAAACATTTTTTATTTTTATTTGTTTTTAAGAGTATTTAATATACTAATACACTTCGTAAATCCTGAATGTTTACATACTGGAAAACAAATGCACACGCAAAGCGCATCCCTCATAGTACACGCGTTCTATCTGTTGGTGCTAGTTCAGGATATCCCTAATCAGACAAGAAATAACTGAAAGAAACTTGTCGAGGTCAAAAATATCTCTTGCGCCTTAAGAAGGGAAAGAGGAAGATGTCTGCGGGATTGTCTTCGTTGTCTTCATAATAATAATAATAATAATAATAATAATAATAATAATAACAATAATAATAATAACAACAATAATAATAATAATAATAATAATAATAATAACAACAATAATAATAATAATAATAGTCATCATCATCATCATCATCATCATCATCATCATCATCATCATCATCAAGGATTCAGAGAGTTGGATCGATAGAACCATACTTACTTACTTACTTACTTACTGACTGAAGTTTAAGGAACCCGGAGGTTCATTGCCGCCCTCACATAAGCCGGCCATCGGTCCCTATCCTGAGCAAGATTAATCCATTCTCTATCATCATATCCCACCTCCCTCAAATCCATTTTAATATTATCTTCCCATCTACGTCTCTGCCTCCCCAAAGGTCTTTTTCCCTCCGGCCTCCCAACTAACACTCTATATGCATTTCTGGATTCGCCCATACGTGCTACATGCCCTGCCCATCTCAAACGTCTGGATTTAATGTTCCTAATTATGTCAGGTGAAGAATACAATGCGTGCAGCTCTCTGTTGTGTAACTTTCTCCATTCTCCTGTAACTTCATCCTTCTTAGCCCCAAATATTTTCCTGAGAATCTTATTCTCAAACACCCTTAACCTATGGACTCTCACTTTGAGAGAGGAACAAGTTTCACAACCATGAAGAACAACCGGTAATATAACTGTTTTATAAATTCTAACTTTCATATTTTTTTTGACAGCAGACTGGATGATAAAAGCTTCTCAACGCAATAATAACAGGCATTTCCCATATTTATTCTGTGTTTAATTTCCTCCCGAGTATCATTTATATTTGTTACTGTTGCTCCAAGTTATTTGAACTTCTCCACCTCTTCGAAAGATAAATTTCCAATTTTTATATTTCCATTTCGTATAATATTCTCGTCACGAGACATAATCATATAGGTACTTTATCTTTTCAGGATTTACTTCCAAACCTATCTCTTTATTTGCTTCCAGTAAAATCCCCGTGTTTTCCCTAACCGTTTGTGGATTTTCTTCTAACATTCACGTCATCCGCATAGACAAGCAGCTGATGTAACCAGTCCAATTCTAAACCCTCTCTGTTATCCTGGACTTTCCTAATGGCATACTCTAGAGCAAAGTTAAAAAGTAAAGGTGATAGTGCATCTTCTTGCTTTAGCCCACAGTGAATTGGAAATGCATGTGACAGAAACTGACCTATACGAACTCTGCTGTACGTTTCACTGAGACACATTTTAATTGAATATTATTGACCAATATGAGACATCCACGTATTGCAGGATTTCCTAATTATGAGATCAGCATATTTCAAGACCACTGTTTTGAGACAAACACGAATCGAACACAGGATAAAGGATTGATCTCCAATAGCATACATGGAATGAAAATAACACCCCACTACTCTACTAGGCATACAACCTGGGTCCACTGAATTCGTACCTCACTGCGAAGGCATTGTCAATACTTTTCTCAGAAATTTTAAGACACACGACGCGGCACTCAGACTAGAGTGTTTATTCCAGGAAATTAGAAAATCTTGTTCCCTATTAGCATGTAAGGTCCATTACTTGAAGTTAACTTGCGCGTCCAGAAACCCGACTACACGGCAATGCACTTTGAGTTCTGTCTGGACTTACAACTGGATCGTACTTGTCTTGCCCCTCCTCTTTGCAACCCCGCTTGTTTCTTGCTTTGCTTCGTTACTCGTCACAACTTTCTTTCTATCCGTCTAGTCTCCTTTCTTCTTCCTCTTCTTTGCCTTCTCAATTATTTTTCATTATCTTTCTTTCGTCTTTCATAAGTGGTCCTCTCTTCCTTTCCATCATCTCTGATATCTTCCGTTCACATTTATTTCTCATTTCCCGCTACTTTTCTTTCTTTTTTACTTTCATCTGTCTTATCTTCACCTTCTTGTCTTCCACTACTTCTCTTTCCCTCCTATTTATGTATCCCTGTTTCCCTCAGCTCCACTCTATGTCGTCTCTCTCCTATTATTTTTCATTCCTACTATTTTGCTAGATTTCATATTTTCCCTTCTTTGATCTTATTTATCTTTCGCTTACCTTAATTTCCTTTCTTTTAAATTTCTTTCTTCCTTCTATTCTTTATTTCTTTCTTGCTTCCATCCTTTCTTCCTTTTTTCCTTCCTTCCCTCCTTTTTTCCTTCCTTCCTCCTTTTTTCCTTCCTTAACTCCTTTTTTCCTTCCTTCCTCCTTTTTTCCTTCCTTCCTCCTTTTTTCCTTCCTTAACTCCTTTTTTCCTTTCTTCCTCCTTTTTTCCTTCCTTCCCTCCTTTTTCCTTCCTTAACTCCTTTTTTCCTTCCTTTTTTCCTTCCTTTTTTCCTTCCTTCCCTCCCTTTTCCTTCCTTCCTCCTTTTACCTTCATTCCCTCCTTTTTTCCTTACTTCCTTTTTTTCTTCTTCCCTCCTTTTCCCTTCCTTCCCTCCTTTTTCCTTCCTTCCCTCCTTTTTTCCTTTCTTCCCTCCTTTTTCCTTCCTTCCCTCCTTTTTTCCTTTCTTCCATCCTTTTTTCCTTCCTTCCCTCCTTTTTCCTTCTTTAACTCCTTTTTTCCTTCCTTTTTTCCTTCCTTTTACCTTCCTTCCCTCCTTTTTTCCTTCCTTCCTTTTTTTCTTCTTCCCTCCTTTTTCCTTCCTTCCCTCCTTTTTTTCTTTCTTCCCTCCTTTTTCCTTCCTTCCCTCCTTTTTTCCTTCCTTCCTCCTTTTACCTTCCTTCCCTCCTTTTTTCCTTCCTTCCTTTTTTTCTTCTTCCCTCCTTTTTCCTTCTTTCCATCCTTTTTTCCTTTCTTCCCTCCTTTTTCCTTCCTTCCCTCCTTTTTTCCTTCCTTCCCTCCTTTTTTCCTTCCTTCCCTCCTTTTTTTCCTTCCTTCCCTCCTTTTTCCTTTCTTCCCTCCTTTTTTCCTTCCTTCCCTCCTTTTTTCCTTCCTTTCCTCCTTTATCTTTCCTTCCCTCCTTTTTCCCTTCCTTCCCTCCTTTTTCCTTCTTTTTCTCCTTTTCCTTCCTTCCTTTCCTCCTTCCTTTCCTCCTTCCTTCCTTCCCTGCTTACTGTCTTCCTTCCTTCCTTGCTTCCTTTGTTCCTAGCTTCTTTCTTTCCTTTCTTCCTTCATTGCTTTCTTCCTTTCTTTCTTCCTTCCCTCCTTACTTCCTTGCTTCCTTTCTTTCTATCTCTACCTTTACTTTTTCCTTATAGTTCTTACTATTTACATTATCACTTATCAGTTATATCTTTTCACTTTTCATCAGGGAATTTTTTAATCAAAAAGGGAAATTTTGTTAGCATTGAAGGTCAATTCGAATTGTCCACTCTAGCAACACTGCTGTCTCTATAGAGAAGCGTATTTTAACGAATGTAAGACTAAGTCACAGATTCGACTTGCAGTCACATTCGTCAGTCAACCTCAAGTTTCTTCAGTCTGATGCTGACTGAGCTTGTTGACTTGGCTTGTGGATTATTCAGGGCGACTTGTCTTGGATTCGTCGCCCCCACAACAACAGCAGACACATAAATAATGAAACAAAGACCAGACAGCGCGACGCGGGCAGCTGAAAGAAGCAATTAAGACTCTCGCAGAAGAAGTCGAAGTGACGATTCCTGAATTATTGCGGGACAGCAACTACATAAACAACGAAACTTTCCGGCAACCAACTTGCGACAGACACTAAACCGCCATTCAACAGTTTTGTACGAAGTACCATCTCGCAGTTCGTAGCAGAACATCCATCGTTGAGGGTTCAGGATCTTCAACCCTTGTAATGGGAAGGATTTTACCCAGGCAGACAAGTCAACTTCCTCTAGAATACACGCTTCACCCACAAACGAAATGAGGCAGGAATAATGAGAGGAAGATAAAACATGAGGAAGAAGAAGGAAGCAAGCTTTACGGAAGATTAAGAAGGAATATTCCTATATGAGAAATGACTCAAAACCTATTTTCTAGTCAGAGGAATAGATCAAAAGGTTCAATCAATGATGATGATGATGATGATAATGATGATGAAGATAGTGGTGATATAATAGAAAATGGAAAAATATAAGACACGAAAAACGAAACAATAATGACCGAAAATAGTCAAAAGAGAAAATACAGAAAATATTATTTTTCAAAGTATGAAAACGAAAAAATAAATAAATGCAGTAAAACCCGGACATAGAGTGGTACACTATATCACAGTTTCGGTTATAACCCGGTGGAAAGTAATTATATCTTCCGAGAAAAATGAATACATGGATTAATGAATACTTGAATGGCGGATTAAGCGAATGTCTGAATGAAAAATATATTAATAAATATATGAATACGTGAATGATAGAATGTAATAATGAGTGCCAGAATGAATTAAATATTTCATTGATTAATGAATACGTGTGCAACGGAATAAGTTAGTGACTGAATGCAATAATACTTGAATGACGGAATAAATGAATGCCTGAATGAATCGATTAATTAATGGATTAATGAATACATTAATATTCTGAATAATTAAATGCCTGAATTTAACAATTAATGACTGAATGATTAAATTAATCCATGAATTAATAAATACATGAATTACGAAATAACTGAACGCCTGAATGTAATAATTAGTAACTGATGAAATAAAATATTTCAATGATTAATGAATACAAGAATTGCGGAATAAGTGAAGCCTAAATGTAAAACATAATGACTGAATTAATAAATAAGTCAATGGACTAATGAATAAGTGAATGACGAAATAAGTCAAAGTCTCAATGCAACAATGATTAAACGAATGAAAGTCCACACCTGTGGAGTAACGGTCAGCGCGTCTGGCCATGAAACCAGGTGGCCCGGGTACGAATCCCGGTCGGGGCAAGTTACCTGGTTGAGGTTTTTTCCTGGGTTTTCCCTCAACCCAATACGAGCAAATGCTGGGTAACTTTCGGTGCTGGACCCCGGACTCATTTCACCTGCATTATCACCTTCATTTCATTCAGACGCTAAATAACCCAGATGTTGATACAGCGTCGTAAAATAACCCAATAAAATAAATAAAAAATTAAACGAATGAATAAAATTAATGAATACATGAATTAATTAATAAACTTTTATGGAGAAATGACTGAATTAATGGAAAGATGAATGCACTAATTGTTGAATAGTCTGAGTCAGGGGTGGGAAACTTGTATTATAAAAAATAGAGCAGTCTGCATAACAGCAACTAAGGTAAGGGGAGAGGCCAAGCTCTCTGGTAGCAGCTGTGTCCGGCCCTGGTCTATGTTTTGGTATAGAACACTGGATGGATATATGACTATGAATGAATGTATGGATGAATGACTGAATGACTAAATTACTTAATTAATTAATGGATGAATACAGTAACTACATAAAGGAAATACAATGAACACACAACTGAATGAGTGAATGGCAACTATGGACAGATGAATGTATTAATAAATAAATCAATAAATTTATACCTGCATGAATAAATGAAAATACAGTGGACTCTCCTAAGTTCGACAGAACAGAATTGAAAGTTCAGTGCAATAAGGGTAGTGGGTGTGGCAGGTGAAATGAATACAAATTCTTATTGGTTATCCATCAACGAATACAGTACTGTACTTGCATTTCCTGCCCGCTCCGAGACTTGTGTATGCGCTTCTAGTACCACAGTGGGTTTCGACAGTTCCGTCTCACAAATGGCACGATTCTCAAATAGAAAAAGAAGAGTTCATTAACTTAAAATCAGTGATCAATATGGATGTCCTAATCAATAAAATATTCTGTTTTCCTTTAACAAAAGTATCACTACAAGACACAGAACCAATTCCCATTCAAATGGCAAACCCATTTCTTAGTGCCCGTATAGGGGCGTGTCTAATTCTCCTACGTAAGCAGTCGAACTATAGGATGTCGAACTTAAGAGCTTCCACTGTATATCAATAGATGACTAGAAAGGCCACCGGCGTAACTATGTCGGTAGCGCGTTTGCCTGCTGATCCGGAGAATTGTTTGAGCGTGGAATCGATTCCAGCTTGGGATAATTACCTGGTTGAATTTTTTCGAGGTTTTTCCCGAACAGTAAGACAAATCTATGGCGAATCCTCGGTTTCATCTCGCAAAGTACCATCTCGCTATCACTAATTCCATCGATTCTAAATAACCTAATGGTTGATACAGCGTCGTCAAATAACCATCTAAAAATTCTTTACGAATAAATTAACTCATGAATGCATTCATGCGTTAATGCATAGCAGAATAAGTGACTAACTAGATAGATAGATAGATAGATAGATAGATAGATAGATAGATAGATAGATAGATAGATAGATAGGTAGGTAGGTAGGTAGGTAGGTCGGTAGGTAGGTCGGAAGGTAGGCAGGCAGGCAGACAGGCAGGCAGACAGGCAGGCAGGCAGGCAGGCAGGCAGGCAGACAGACAGACAGACAGACAGACAGACAGGCAGATAGATAGACAGACAGACAGACAGACAGACAGACAGACAGACAGACAGACAGACAGACAGATAGATAGATAGATAGATAGATAGATAGATAGATAGATAGATAGATAGATAGATAGATAGATAGATAGATAGATAGATAGATAGATAGATAGATAGATAGATAGATAGATAGATAGATAGATAGATAGATAGATAGATAGATAGATGGATGGATAGATGGATGGATAGGTAGATAGGTAGGTAGATAGATAGATAGATAGATAGATAGATAGATAGATAGATAGATAGATAGATAGATAGATAGATAGATAGATAGATAGATAGATAGATAGATAGATAGATAGATAGATAGATAGATAGATAGATAGATAGATAGATAGATAGATAGATAGATAGATAGAGATAGATAGATAGATAGATAGATAGATAGATAGATAGATAGATAGATAGATAGATAGATAGATAGATAGATAGATAGATAGATAGATAGATAGATAGATAGATAGATAGATAGATAGATAGATAGATAGATAGATAGATAGATTCAGTAATATTCTACATACAAATGTTATATTATCGTAATTTTCTCCAAAATCCAATGCACGGGTCTTCTGACCATACATGCTTTGTACCTAAAACAAGTCCTACTTTGTAGGTTTCACCCCCCCCTCACCTATAGTTAGATCCAACCACTCTCCAAATAACTACTTATATAACTGGATGACTGATGAATAAATCAATTAATTACTATATTAATTGCTGCATGAATGAAAATTGAATGAATGCATAAATGGCTGAAGGAATGCAGACACTTTTTGCTGGTTGAGTGGAAGAGAAGGCCTTACGGCCTTAACTCTGCCAGCTAAAATAAATCATTATTATTATTATTATTATTATTATTATTATTATTATTATTATTATTATTATTATTATAGAAGTGAATGACCCTCACAGCATACAGTAGAATATGTGTAAAAGAATAAACAATTTTGAAATCAGGAAATGAATCGCGTCTATCTTAATCACCCTCGTGGACGCGTCTGGAAGTGACCAATGGTTAAGACGCACGTAAGAAGGAACGTATTAAGCAGGTTTTCGGATCGTGCCCTGTAAAGCCACATGCTGGTGATGGTTTAAGCCTCAGTTTTTTCTGTGGCTGGAATAATTAAAGGGGAATCCTGCATTCCCTTTGATACGAGCACAAAACACTCTTGGGCAAATGGACTTGTAGAACACGACCATAGAGCTAGCTACTGCTACCCTATCACTTATATAAGTAGCAGGGGTGTCCAGAGCATACACTATGCCAGATTCAGAACTTAACTCTACACCAGTGATGTCAAAGAAAGCGCATTTTTCTGACCTTAACGTCGTGAGCGGGCATCAAGCGCTTGGTATGGAAGAAGGAATAAGCAGCCTGTTGGATTAAGAAAACAGTGGTGCACAAACTTCAAACGGAACGTGAAATTTTATGTAGTTATTTTTATATGGCTTCTTTCTGTTTAATATTATCTATATTGAATAATTACAAGGGAAAAATCGTTCCGGGGCCGGGTATCGATCCCGGGACCTCTGGTTGAACGTACCAGCGCTCTGTCACTGAGCTACCCGGGAACTCCACCCGACACCGTCTCAACTTTTCCCTTTGTATCCACACAACTCGCGTGGGCTGACGAAACGCCAGAGACCCACATCGAGTGCACACAATCTCTGTGTGACTTGAAATTGTGGTTTTCTGTTAACGTACACAGGAACATATATATTATGCAAATCTAAACTTTCAGGTAAAGCTTCCTGTAAAGCCGTTCAACCAGAGGTCCCGGGATCGATACCCGGCCCCGGAACGATTTTTCCCTTGTAATTATTCAAATCTGCTTTACAGGAAGCTTTACCTGTAAGATTAGATTTGCATTATCTATATTGTCTGTAAAACAAAAATATTAACACCAATGTCTTAATATTGCAGTTGTGTTTTAAACGCTAATAACATAATAAAGAGTTAAGAAGGAATATTCACGCAAATTAAGCTTTCAGGAATAACTCCCTGTATAGTTAATTTGAATAATTTCGAGGGATACCCGGCCCCGGAACAATTTTTCCCTCGAAATTATTCAAATTAACTTTACAGGGAGTTATTCCTGAAAGCTTAATTTGCATAATACACGTCACTGAACGTAACAAAAAACCACAATTTAAAGTCACACAGAGTTAGTGTGCACTCAAATGTTGGTTGCTTGACTGTTGTCAGCCCACTTTGAGGTCTGTGGATATAGAGGGAAAAATTGGATCTGTGTCGGGTAGAGTTCCCGGGTAGCTCAGTAGGAGAGCGTTGGTACGTATAACCAAAGGTCCCGGGTTCGATACCCGGCCCCGGAACAATTTTTCCCTCGAAATTATTCAGGAATATTCACATTAATTCCATAGCAGTATAACTATACTGTACTAAGTGGACGAAACACATCATTAATAAAGAAAGTGATATCTAACAAAAAAAGAGATATTGAGTATGATATGATGAGTTGGAATTGATATTGATGCTGTATTTAGCCTTATAAAAATAATAAATGAACTAACCAAAACAATATTATAATACAAAGCAAAGTTACCTAGGTATATGTTTCAACTGTAACTAATATTACATAACAAAACTCTTATCGACATTATGCTTTTAAGGTGATGTTGGTGCACAAATTCCTATCATCAGAATATTAAATTATTTTCTCGAAAACTGCTGAAGCTATAGAGCTGACATTTTTACAACACGTGGGCACATATCTTTTGCTTATGATGTAACAGTAGTTACTTTGTTAATTCATTTTCTTACAAACATTGTTTTACCATCCGAATATTTTCAAAATTTGTAATGTACTATCTTCAGTAATACGTAAGTCATTTGCGGTATATTAGATTCACGAAAACATTGTTTCAGTACCTGTAAGACTACTAAATAAATAGACCTATATCTGAAAATTTCACTTTTCTATAAACAAAAGTTGAAAAAAATATTCCTTTTGAATAAAAAAAAACAAACTTGTGAAAAATGTGCATTAAAATTAAAACTTAGGCTTACATTCTTATAATGCACTTATACTTCTCAGACAAATCTAAAAATTAACATGGATACAGTTTTAATAAGTTCTCTTCCCTTTATCTATTGAATCAGTGCTGGCCATCCCTGTATGTAGTTCGACCAAGCGGCATATACCACCTCATTCGTCTGTCTCCTTCCTTTCCGCTGTAAAGCGCTCAGGCTCTCCTGAGCTCTAAAGCGCGCGCTGGAGCATATTGACATGACTGCTCTTCACCATATCCCTGACATGTCACATTATTTCATTTCACATCTTTAACGTTATGATTAACTGAGCTCCAAAAGTGAAGCCTTAAAATCCTAAATACTTATTTAGTTCAAGTACCTATACGAGAATTAAATGTAAGAATTCGTTGATATCCAACCAATCAGATCCATCTATCACTGAAATATTAGCGTTTTTGTGAAAAAGGAAAATTGCACACAAAATTAAGATATTGTAATATAGTAGTTTGGTGACGTAATGGTGGTAAATCGTGTTTATTGTGATCAAAGTCTGTTTAGGAGAACCTGGACATACTGTAGAGGTCAGTTAGGAAGTTGAAGGATTGAAATTTAAAACAGTGGCTACTTAATTAATATAGATATAGGTAGAAGTTTATGGTAAAGAAGATACAATGACTTTATTACAGTACTTTTTGAAAATTACAGTGCCGAAACTGATGGACCTTTCAACGCGTAGAGAATGTAAACAACTCTAAGGAGAAGTCGATCATCCCCAATAGAAGTGGAGTGAGGCTGACGTCATATTTCCCCTACTTACGGGTTCTGCAGGCCTGAGCATGGGAATATTCGTCATTACTAATTTGTAGTACCAAGTTGACAAACTCAGATTTCTTTGGCTTCCCTTGCATATTTTTACTAAATTTAAATATTTGGAATGTTGGCTACAAAGATGAGAACAGTAAGAAATTTTGGACAATGGTTGCTCTCGCTCCGTGACGCTGAACAGGCAATACCTGCCTGAAATCGCCTCCAAATCTATACTAATAATAAATCTGTAGCCAAAATTTTTCTGGTAATTTTCGATTTTCCAAAATTAATTGGTGTTAACATGTATAATTAACTATCCTGAAACCGAAAATAGCTTTTTTGAAATGTTTGTTTGTATGTCTGTCTGTCTGCATGTTTGTTACCTTTTCACGCGATAATGGCTGAACGGATTTAGATGAAAATTGGAATAGAAATTAAGTTCGTTGTAACTTAGATTTTAGGCTATATGGCATTCAAAATACGTTTTTTAAAAGGGGGGTTATAAGGGGGCCTGAATTAAATAAATCGAAATATCTCGCTTATTATTGATTTTTGTGAAAAATATTACACAACAAAAGTTTCTTTTAAAATAATTTCCGATAAGTTTTATTCCCTGAAACATTTTGATAGGACTGATATTTAATGAGATAAATGAGGTTTAAAATTAAAATAACTGCCATCTAAGGCCGTGTAATGAATTAAAAAACAAATGACTTCGTCTATAAGGGGCCTTGGACAGCAACAATCGAAAGCTATTAAACATAGCCTACAGTGAATGTTTCTGTGTTTGTATGAAGTAATATTGGAAGCTAAATTAACCGATTTGTATAATTAATTATTATTTCATCATTGGAAAGTGTAGCTTCTCTGGATGGACATAATGCTATAATGTTATTACAGTAACTTGTGAGTGAATTGAGGACAGGTAAGATTAAAATAGCTTCTTATGCACAGAAAACTTGATAGGTTATTCTGTATATTCATTTCCTGTATTTCTTAAAGTAATGTTTATGAACATATTCATTTTTATCTCAGAGAATTAACGAACAATGAGAGTGTATTGATTTAGTATGCAGTAATAGTACGTTAGCTTAGCAATCCATTATTTTATAATTCAAATTTTAACTATGCTCAATTGAATCGTGTTAAAATACATAAAATATATATGCAATAAATGCAATGCAAAAAAATTGGGTAATGAGCCAAGCAGATTATGTTGCGCTGTTGTAAAAGTTGTTCCTCCTGAGATTCAAGAGCTCCCACAACAAATTAAAAACTTTCTAATTTGAGTACATCCGTTATCAACACAGTTTTTACATAATATAATATAATATAATATAATATAATATAATATAATATAATATAATATAATATAATATAATATAATATAATATAATATAATATAATATAATATAATATAATATAATGTAATGTAATATAATATAATATAATATAATATAATATAATATAATATGATATGATATGATATGATATGATATGATATGATATGATATGATATGATATGATATATGATATGATATGATATATGATATGATATGATATGATATGATATGATATGATATGATATGATATGATATGATATGATATAATATAATATAATATAATATAATATAATATAAAAATAATAATAAATCTGTAGCCAAAATTTTTCTGTTAATTTTCGCTTTTCCAAAAATAATTGGTAATAACAATTAATAACATGTTAAAGGAATTGTCATTGCACCAAATGAGTGTCTCTGGATCAAAATGATCGCATTTTAATATTTTAAATACAATTTAAATTAAGTAACATATTAAACGATTTATCCTTCTATCAAACACTAATGTTCCCTGGATCAAACGTCCTATTTTAATGATGTAATTACTTTATATTTATTTCTAACGGGTGCAGCGGAGCGCACGGGTACGGCTAGTATGAACTATAATTTTGCCGCCTAATGGCACATCATTATTCATTATATCCTTGAGCGGATGATTTTTACATATTAACCGCCTGCATATTACCCATGAACGCTTCATCCCAGATTGGACTAATATGAGAAGCCTTACATGTAAATTTAGAGGCAATTTGAACCGACTGTGTGCAGTACGGCCTTGAGAGAGTAACATTGCTGAGAGACCAGTCAATGCAACAGAAATTACTTTTAGCCTCAAATTTATGCAATTGTGAATCAAACATTGGTAAAACAAATGTTTTCCTAGTGCCACTTGGGCCATCAATAAAATATGCGTTACTGATACTTCCATGTCCATAATTTTCTTCATTTCTTTCGACTATCATCAGTCTTAACTGATCCCCATTAATTTGTGAAGAGTTTACTGGCACATCTAGCTGAGGTAAGACATCAGCCATGGTTGGAAAATCTAGAGGAGATATAGAAAGGCCGTGTAGTTTTTTTGTGTTACAAATTTCTCTAAGAGTGAAATGATAAGCAATATTACGCTAGATAAGTGAAAACTCACTATGAGAGAGGAACAGGGGTAAACGATGTTTGAGAATAAGGTGCTTAGGAAAATATTTGGGTCTAAGAGGAATGAAGTTACAGGGGAAAGTTATACTGTATTTTATTTCATGAAGTGCAGTTTCATAGAAAGGACTTTGCCGACAAACCTTCTACTGCCCACTACTAATTGGTTGTCATAAATAAATGTCTTCCTTACTGTGACGGAAATCTTGTCTTCTCCTGTCAGTAACCAATCACAACCCTTGTTCAGAAGAATTGACAGGCTCCCGTCAAATGCACGTGGAGGCAGATTTGCCTCAGTCTCATTTCAGGGTCACCAGGATTGTGGCAACTGTGCAATGTTGGGACAGGGGACAGGATGGAATTGTCAGAGGTGTTTGTGTAGGAAGTCATAAATCTGTAAGTGGATGTTCAACGGAGCCACCGAATTGCACTCCTTGAAATAAAATGGAGCATACACAACGCAGACTGAACTCATTCTATTCTACACCTAACATAATTGGGAAACAATAAAACTAGACGTTTGAGATGGGCAGGCCATGTAGCACGTATGAATCCGGAAATGCATATACAGTTTTAGTTGGAAGACCTGAGGGGAAAAAACCCTTTTGGGGAGGCAGAAGCATAGATTGGAGGATAATACTGAAATGGATTTGAGGGAGGTGGGACATGATGCTAGGGATTGGCTTAATCTTGCTCAGGATAGAGTCCGATGACGGACTTATGTGAGGGCGACAATGAACCTCCGGGTTCTCTAAAATCCATATGTAATTAAGTAAATAGGTTATTTTACGACGCTTTATCAACAGATCAGGTTATGTAGCATCTGAATGATATGAAGGTGATAATGTCAGTGAAATGAGTCCGGGGTCCAACACCGAAAGTTACCCAGCATTTGCTCATATTGGGTTGAGGGAAAACCCCGGAAAAAACCTCAACCAGGTAACTTGACCCAACCGGGAATCGAACCTGGGCCACCTTGTTTCGCGGGTAGGCATGCTAACCGTTACTCCACAGGTGTGGACTGTAAGTAAGTAAGAAATTGAGAACTAAAATGATCTTCTGATAACGGTTTCTTGCAATGTCCCTTCTTGCATTGGAAGGGGCTTGAAAGGTAGGATGTAGGAAAATAATTGTTTTCGTTTCAATTCTCACGTTTTACTGCAAATCACATCATTCTCATGTCGCCACTATGATTTACTGCAGAGATCTGCATCGGACGTTTTCGCTCCAGCGCCAAGTAGTTCATAGCATAATCCGATAGGTAGCGCACATGCATTATGGGTAAAATTGTCACGAGCGATAAATCCTCGAACGGTATAAGCCGAGCGTTAGACATTCGTTCTTGTTACAGTGATGAACTGTGTAGTAACCTCATAGATGTTTATCATTTCAAAACTTTGGAGTGTTTAACTAACCTCTCCATAGTACAACTACAAAACTTGCTCTAAAATGTAATATAAATGTTGTAGGTAAATGGTTCCCCCCCCCCCCACATAGGAGTGATTTTGTTTTTGCCACATCTGATAGATGTTATTGGATGTAAGTGTAGTTATTATTAAATGGAGAACACAATCACGATAATGCAAGAACTGTATCAAGTTTTCTAGTAATAATAATAATAATAATAATAATAATAATAATAATAATAATAATAATCTCTAATAATTAGTGTATCAATCTTTGCGTCTGTAACAGTTGTGCAGCATGATTATTCGTTTTATTATATTTTCTGTGACGTTATCTCTGTACTAATATTGTTATTAATCTACTGCTATATCAATAATATTTTGTAAAACGTTTCTACATTGTCGCAGTATATAGGCGGAACACTATGTATGGACCTATCATATTATATATGTGGTAAATCAAATATTGAATAATTATTAATTAGCAATAATAACTGTATATCGAAGTTTTTTATACTATTTTATTTATAACTTCATGTTACTGTTTTGGTATGTTCCATTAAACGTTTGTCATAAACGCAGAAAATAAAGCCTTATTTTTACCGTGTGAGCAAAACATATGTGTATCTTATCTGTCGCCTTCCATACAAGATAAGACATGTCGGTGAGATGACCTTGTACTGTGCTTCTATTTATTACGAGCGTATCACGACCGATCGTATCTCACTCGAGGTTGCGACACTCGACCGAGTTCAAGCGAGCGATTTAACTCCAATGCAGCACTCTGATTTACAGGTTAGAGCGCTGGACTTATAATCCTGTGGACCCAGGTTCGATTCCTGGAATACCCTTGATTTATAACTTCTATTGAGCAAGTCCGTGGTCCGGGTAACACAGGGGTTTTCTTCGGGTTCCCTGTGGCATCCCGACAAATTTCCATCATCAACTAATTTCATAGCGCGTGACTAGCCTTCTTGGCACACCCTGGGCAACTGATCTGTCGGCAAATTGGTTTACATAACTGGCTACATATGGGTGAATGACTGTTAATCGCATTAAAAGTTTCACGTTAATAAAATAAGAATATTTCGTTTATATGACGTCATTGCATTTTCGACCAATGAAGTGTAATGAAATTTTGAATTCCAACCATCATAGTCACACTTTGCGATAATTTCTGCAGCTAGATTTATCGCTATCAATTTATCGCATGGTCGTTCTTTTGTTTAGTCGTTGTCGCCAACTGTTTCCCCGTAAATTGATGATCATGAATACATTAAGATGCAACTACACGGTTAAACTTTTCTTTCAACTTTAAAGCAATGAATGCAAGATTGATATTTAATATTAATTAATATATTTACGCAGTGAAGACCACGTTCAAAACGGCGCACCATGTAGACACAAAATCTTTATGCATCTTAATTGAACGTACCTTTTAAACTTGATTCTATTCTTCCCAGATTGCACGCATACGCGATTGGAATACTGAACTGTGTAGATGCAGCTTTAGTTCCGTTACACACTACAGCGAGAATGCGTTTGTCGAGCTATAAAAAATGCTTTCGTGTAGCACTCATTGTAAGTAACGGTCGAAACAAGGCACAGCTGACATTGGTCCTGCTTCCACAGGTAGGCCTAACGTAACCTATAAAATTGTAGTCTATAACATTTGTATTGAAATTAAACAATTAATAGACGTTGAAATTTATGTAACATCATCGCATATCAAACTCAAAGACCTTGCATAGTAATAATGTCTTTGATCAAACTGCCTTTCGTATGGCGTAATAAAATTCGTGTTTTAATTAGGCCTATCTATACAGAGATGGCTTCACTGTGTAGCAACATGTCTCGCTGTGAATACATAAGCATTGGTATATAGCTGTCCCCACTGTTACTGTTAAATTAAGTTATCATTTCAGCAGATAATGAAAGTGTATTTATTATAATAATAAGAGAAAAGTGCAGTACATGTAATTAACAATGTTAAACCTGTATTTCGCTTTTCGCAATTGGCATTGCTGAATAATAACATTGAATTTCTTTATTGCAATAATCGATATTCATCTACGAGTATTATAATTTAAATAACTGTAGACCTATATCTTTACTTCCAACATTTTCCAAATTGCTTGAAAAATGTTTAAAGAATAGATTAATAAATTATTTAGAAAAACATAAAATCCTCTCTAAAAATCAGTTTGGTTTCCGCAATAATATTTCTACTGATGATGTTCTTATTAATGTTACTGGAAAAATTATCAATGAACTAGATATCGGAAACAAATGTTTGGGTATTTTCTTGGATCTACGGAAAGCTTTTGACACTATCAAACATAATTTACTTTTGGACAAACTACATACTATTGGAGTTAGAGGTATAGTTTTAAAATTATTCCAATCATATTTTAGTAACAGAAGGCAAATGACCAAAATTGAAGATCAATTTAGTGAATACAAATATATTGATAGAGGTGTACCGCAAGGAACAATTTTGGGACCTATTTTATTTCTAATATATGTTAATGATCTGCTAAATATAAATTTAGAAAAATTTAATGGATCTATATATTCATATGCGGATGATACAGTAGTTATTTTCAGTGGTTTTTCTTGGCAGGAAGCATATAGAAATGCTAATATAGGTGCTAACATTGTTAAAAAATGGCTTAATTCCAACTTCCTTTCTTTGAATATATCTAAATCCACTTTAGTTCCTTTTTCGTTAACAGCTGCCAGTGTTCAAAATTTAAAATTTAGCGATAAATATAGACTAATAATACACAGTGAAAATTGTTTAGATCCCAAAAGTTGTAAATGTCCACCTTTGAAAGAAGCCACGTATGTCAAATATCTGGGTATCATTATTGATCAGAATTTAAAATGGCCTCATCACATTATTTATCTTTGTAAGAGGCTTCGTAAAACAATTTATAAATTCGTTAATCTTCGATGCTACTTACCTATTAGAGTTCTACGAAATGTTTATTTGGCCATTATTCAGTCTATCATTCAATATGGTATAATTGTTTGGGGTGGAAGTACAAAAATTAATCTTAGTCCGTTAAATTTACTACAAAAACGAATAATTAAAATTTGTTTGAAGAAACGTTTCGATTATCCAACTAAATTAATTTATTCTGAATTTAATGTATTTAATATTGAATAAATTTATAAGTATACACTGTTAAAATTTTATCATAAAAATCGTAATAAGTTTGTATTACAGACACACAATTATGACACAAGACGAAATATTAATTCAACATTAGTAGAACCTAAATGTCTCACATCTGCTGGTCTAAAGCATAGCATAAATTTTGGCCCTCGGTTGTACAATGCTTTAACTAAATTACACCCAGAACTTCTAATATGTAACCCACTAACATATAACAAGAAAATTAGAAACGTGTTAATATCTTCAATTTGATTAAATAAATTTATAGCCTATGTGTATGAATTAATCAATCTATATTATATTTGTATTCTATAATTTTGAAATATATATTAGTCCTACTTTTCACGTGCGATATTATTCTTCTATAGTGTTAATATTATATTATATAATTCCATTGCCGCTGTAATTATATTTTAGTTCCTATTTTATTTTACTTATTTATTTTTATTATTATTATTATTTTTTATTTTAATATTATAACTGAACTGCGACCGAGCACGAGCGCTGCTCATTCGGTCTCAAATTTTGTTAATACTACTGTATCTTCTTTTTATATTGCTTGTATTATTTTATTTGTATTTCTCTTTGTTTGTTTTGTAATTATATTTCTTTATTCTGTATATTTGAAATAAATAAATAAAATTGAAAAATTGAGTATTTCAACTTCACAATGTCTGAATAGGTTAAGTATTCGTTAATATACAATTATTAACATTTTGTGATCGAATTTTAGGGATATATTATTTAAATTTTTATTTTATTCATGAAATAATCCTAATAAATGTCACTCGAGGTCTGAGATTTGCCAGATAAATCCACTCGCTTCGCTCGTGGATTTATTGGCAGATCTCAGACCTCTCGTGACATTACTACAGATAAATATCAACAATAACCAAGAGGGAATCAGGAGAATGAATAAGACGGAAGAAACACGGGAAGTAGGCCTAGAGGTTTGAGCATCCCTGGCTGGCACCCATCAACAGACGTTTCCCGCGGATCAACATCAGTAAGAGACAGACGGAGGGCGCTCCACCTTGCCGTGTTTACCTGGACCCACACATGGTTGGAGTGTTTGACACACGTCTGTTAATTCGCAATTTACATGCAGCAGTAGGGAGGAGGCGAAGCTTTGCCCAAATCTATGGTAAACGTACGGTTCTTGGGTTCACTCGCGCTACCTTTATATTTGCAAAACCTTCCGCAGCCCCAGTAGGACTTAAACCAACATTTTACACGCTACAGTACATACAGAAAGCTCTGCTTCATTATAGATTCCAGTTTATTACCAAAGCAACTCGGCATTGCTACAGTTTTTTTTATTAGGTTCGTATACACGGGAGGTCTTACAGCATCTGATATGGGAATTTGCTCGTCAGTATATGCGGTGATCAATAAATCAGGATCTCAGAGGAAGCCAGATATAAAGAGAACGGACGAGCCTTGCGTTTCACCAGGGATTTATGCACGCTCTGCATTCTTAATCAACTCCCAATGCTATTGGTTGTCAGTGCTTAAATACAAACGACAAATAATTACAAGCAGGCCTATGTTTATAAAATATGATTAATTTTTAAGACTTTTCAATGTTGGCATTAATATTACTGTTACTTTATTCCGCGATACCATTCCCTGCAAGACCAGGAAAAACTAAATTTGAGAAAAGTGCAACGATTTATTCACGAAATCAAGATTAACTGAAATTATTGGATCTGACGTCCTTTAAGAATGATGAAAATGAATGTTTAAAGCAGTAAACATTAAAACAAAAACAGGGTAAGAAATGATTCATTATTTTCCATTTCTCTATATAAGGATAGTTTGTATGTATTTTTTTAGTAGGTTATTTTACGGCTCTTTATCAACATCTCAAGTTATTTAGCGTTTGAATGAGATGAAGATGATAATGCCGGTGAAATGAGTCCGGGGTCCAACACCGAAAGTTACCCAGCATTTGGTCAGGTTGGGTTGAGGGAAAACCCCGGGAAAAAACCTCAACCAGGTAACTTGCCACCTGGTTTCGCGGCCAGACGCGCTAACCGTTGCTCCACAGGTTTGTATGTATGTATGTATGTATGTATGTATGTATGTATGTATGTATGTATGTATGTATGTATGTATGTATGTATGCATGCATGTTAGTAGGTTATTTTACGACGCTTTATCAACATCTTAGGTTATTTAGCGTCTGAATGAGATGAAGGTGGTAATCCCGATGAAATGAGTCGGGGGTCCAGCACTGATAGTTTCTCAGCATTTGCTTATATTGGGTTAAGGGAAAATCCCGGATTTGCCCTATGCTACCTGCTACCTGCTTTGCAGTTACCAAATAATGGTATTATCGTGTCTGAAGTAAGCAATATCTGAGAGACGAATATTGTAGGAATTTTTACTCTGAGTTTGCATTAACATCATAATAATTAATATCAAATATAATCGATTAATTTTATTCGACTCGATTATTTGATTAAATATTTTTGATCGATTAACCTTACAATAGAATTTGATCGATTAGTCGATTAAATCCCACAACACGGCTAAGTCAGAATAGGAGTTCGCTTGCATGTCTTGACCTCATGGGGAACAGAAAATACGAACAAAAGGCTCTTTGAAGGTGAGACAGGTCAGAACTTCAGCTGTCGAAGTTTGTGATGCGAACTGACGAAGGGATAATGGTATTTACTCAATTATACACTTTTATGTTTGTTTTGGGTTAGGATATGTTATATAATATGTTTTGTTTGTGCCATTTTAATTTTAATCTGTGTGTTCTTTTAGAGAGTGGTTGGGTATAATCATAGGTGAGGGGAGTGAAACCTAGTAAGTAGGACTTGCTTTAGGTACAAAGCACGTACGGTCAGAAGACTCGTGCATTGGATTTTAGAGAAAATTATGATAATATAATACATCTGTATGTATAATATTGCTCAATAAATCCATCCATCCATCCATCTATCCATCTATCCATCCATCCATCCATCCATCCATCCATCCATCCATCCACATAAAAGATCTAGAAATTATTTTAATAACACCTAAAAATTACGTGTTTAGGCAGGTTTAGACACTGAAAGGAAGAAATAGGCACTGATCCCCATTTTATGTAATTCTAGACACTATAAAATGCTCCTAATGAGTCTAATTTTCCATAAATTGCTAACATCTGCAATTATTTTGCACATTTTCCTAAATTAACTTTCAAATTCAAATTCAAATTTATTTACAATTTACATTTGAATTTACATTTGGATAGATACCCGAAATGAGCATATGCTCGTGCTCGGGTACAGTCCAGTAGTGTACATAAATTTTACAGGGTTCAAATAATAATGCTGATGATATAAAATAATAGTAACAATAATAATAATAATAATAATAATAATAATAATAATAATAATAATAATAGAATAGTCGTGACAGAGATGATACAAAGATTGTGATACAAAATAATTCATTAATAATAATAATAATAATAATAATAATAATAATAATAATAGAATAATCGTGACAGAAATGATACAAAGATTGTAATACAAAATAATTCATTAATAATAATAATAATAATAATAATAATAATAATAATAATAATAATAGTGATAAAACAAAAATATTTACAATAATAAAATAAATACTAAGACGGATAAAATAAAATATAAAACCACTAGCGAGAGTTAACACAACTTAAATAAGCATATAGCCTAATAACCGGAAAAAATGCCAAACTCGAAAATCAACAGAAAAGTTCGTTGTATCGCAGACGACAGCAACCGCCGTATTAAATAGGCATTTGCCTAAAAATCCGAAGTCTAGTCATAACATTACATTTTGTAAATTTATAATATTTTTGTACATATTTTATTACTAGAATAGCATAAAACGTTGTATGTAACACTTGTCCTAATCTTCATTATAAACGCTCGCTTGCGCTCACGCGCTAATATTCAGTCGTAATTATCAAGATTATATTCGTACACCAGTTACATAACTTACTATTATGCCTTTTCTTAAACTCACAGTGTTTTTTTCACGTTTTAATTGCATTTTTGACCGTGGTGTATTGCGCCTTTTTTAGATTCACAGTATCCTTTTTCAGATTGTTTTTGCCTTTCTTGCCTGCATATTTTAGGTAACATAAACCTCTAAACATCCTGGCTCTATTAATAAATTCTCAAATTGCACTTTTCTGAAAAATTTTACACGTAATTATGAAATTTATTTTACCTATAAATGCAGTAACAGGATCTGATAAACCTCGTTTCTTTCAGGATTCGGTGGGACGCAAAAAAAGGAATCAATACGATAGACGGTCTTATAAAAACGGCGCGTGTGTGTGTGTGTTTAGTCAGATGAAAAGCGGACAAGCCTGGTGTTTGATGTAACAACATATTGATACGTGTTCGTATATTCTGACTACATGATAGGTGTCAGTCCGGAGCCCAACCTCCACACAATGCGGCCAGAGCGGCGTGAACGCTCCATTCAGCATCGGCGCCCATGAATGAATACCCCAAATCCGCGACGCTACAAATTCTTGTTTCGCTCGCTACTATCTTCATGGTTTTGATTTTGAGCGGAAATTTTAAGATGATTACTGTCCTGTTCACACTGGGAGAGGGTTATAATAACACAGGGTGCAGGCGAACGTGTTCCACTGCCATCTGGAGTCGAGGGAACGGGTGTTTAAAAATATTTTCAACTAACAGAATATATGAGTTGTTGAAAATTACATCATCACCACCATTAGGGTTGAGAATTTTATGTTATAAAAACATGGCAAATACTCATCTAAACGATCTCTTAAAGTTATCCAAACATGCTCTTAAAAACCTGTAGTACGAGATCACTCTTTCAGGGGAGTGCTAGAATTTGGTATATTTACAAATTCTTAGTGTTATATTTATCTGGCAATAAAATTATTATTATTATTATTATTATTATTATTATTAATATAAATGACACTCGGGAGGAAATTAAACGCAGAATAAATATGGGAAATGCCTGTTATTATTCGGTTGAGAAGCTTTTATCATCTAGTCTGCTGTCAAAAAATCTGAAAGTTAGAATTTATAAAACAGTTATATTACCGGTTGTTCTGTATGGTTGTGAAACTTGGACTCTCACTCTGAGAGAGGAACATAGGTTAAGGGTGTTTGAGAATAAGGTGCTTAGGAAAATATTTGGGGCTAAGCGGGTTGAAGTTACAGGAGAATGGAGAAAGTTACACAACGCAGAACTGCACGCATTGTATTCTTCACCTGACATAATTAGGAACATTAAATCCAGACGTTTGAGATGGGCAGGACATGTAGCACGTATGGGCGAATCCAGAAATGCATATAGAGTGTTAGTTGGGAGACCGGAGGGAAAAAGACTTTTGGGGAGGCCGAGATGTAGATGGGAGGATAATATTAAAATGGATTTGAGGTAGGTGGGATATGATGATAGAGACTGGATTAATCTTGCACAGGATAGGGACCTATGGCGGGCTTATTTGAGGGCGGCAATGAACCTTCGGGTTCCTTAAAAGCCATTTGTAAGTAAGTTATTATTATTATTATTATTATTATTATTATTATTATTATTATTATTATTAAGGAACGACCACTCATATAAATTGAGGGAAAAAAGACAGAGGACGGACACTGGAAAATTTTCTTTTCTCAATCGTAGACTACTATCAGGGACTGGAATGCTTTACCTGCAGACTTACTAAAGGCTTTACCAATAACCAAAAATGTATTTAAAAATAGGCTTAAGGACTTTACTAATAGACGGTAGTAACTATTAATGGGTGTAATTGATATCTTGTTATTTGAAGTCTTCTATCAGTGAGGAAGTGTGTTGTGTCAGTGAAGTGTGTAGTGTCAGTGAAATCTATTGTGTAAGTGAAGTGTGTTTGTGTCAGTGAAGTGGCTGTGCAAAGTATTTGAACAGTGAAATGGTTAGAAGTGTTAGTGAAATCAGGTAGAATCAGTGCAGTGAGTGAGTTGACAGCGAAATAAGTGTAGTGCCGAAAGGTACTTGTGCAGGTATGAACCTGTCACACTCGTGGGTCTCAGTTCGAACTTAGGGTTAAGATACAAATTAGATTTACTTTACATGTTATTTTAAGTGGCCATGCTTCATTTAATGTAGGATGCTCCTTGTTATTATTATTATTTTATTATTATTATTATTATTATTATTATTATTATTACTACTACTACTACTACTATTACTATTATTATTATTAATTATTGTTTTTATTAGTTGTGTAAATCATTATTGAGTGTAATTAGTTACCACTGCCACCGGGTATATACCCATTTGCAGTGTGAATAAATACATACATAATTACTACTACTACTACTACTACTACTATTATTATTATTATTATTATTATTATTATTATTATTTTATTATTATTATTATTACGTACTTATGACCACAGACCTGAAGTTTAGGCATTATGAATAATTAAAATAGGCAGGCAAAAAGGCATTAGGGGAGAGTCGGGTAGTATCGGATATCGGTTAATATCGGACATCGGGTAATATCGGACAATGTCTTTCTTTCATCTACCACCATATGGTAGTACCTGAATGACATGGTTACGTTTCTCTATGCGACATCACAGAAACGTAACCATGTCAATCAGGTACTACCATCGTGTGGTAGATGAAAGAAACTCACTGTCCGATATTACCCGATATCCGATACTACCCGATCTCCCCTATAAATAGCTAAAATACGCAATGAAAGGCAATTACAAAAACCTTGCACTAGACCCACAACCTTGCACTTTCCACAAAGGGATTTCGGCAGCAAGAAAAGCTTTACATAAGTCGAATGCAAATTGAGATTTTCGACTCGATGTTGCAATTACTGTTGGAAGCAAAGAAATCTTCTTCCCAGTAGCCTTGGAAAGTGCATTTTTGTGTTTGGTTGTACAGATATGTTGCGATATGAAATATTTAGCTAGCTACAACAACGTCGCAATGAAAACTGAAAGAAAAATAACCGTTAAAAATAACCCGCACCATTGTTGCCTTGCCAAATAAACACAAGCGATAATTAAAACGCTTACTGTTATGCATTTTTGCACGGCAGCACTCATTGTTGCAAAGAGAATATGAACTGACTGAAAGACAAGAATATACATTCAGTGAAGTCACTTTCTTTGTAGCGGTTATGGAAATAAATTAAAATATACCTGTAGGTAATTGTTAATAATAAATTAATAAATAATAGATAAATAATTAAATAAAGGCAAAAGAGCATTTATTTTGTAAATTAAACATTTATATTAAAAAAGGCAGAAAAGGGCAACATAAAACTGTTACGTTTCATTCACAACAATATAATTCATACAGATTTACTTTCAAAATGAAGATAAACTTAACACATTTAAAAAGGCATTCTGCCAAAGTTCCGGTCTCTGCTTATGGCTTTTAAGGAACCCGGACGTTCATTGCCGCCCTCACATAAGCTCGCCATCGGTCCCTATCCTGAACAAGATTAATCCAGTCTCTATCATCATATCCCACCTCCCTCAAATCCATTTTAATATTATCCTCATATCTACGTCTCGGCATCCCCAAATATCTTTTTCCCTCCGGTCTCCCAACTAACACTCTAAATGCATTTCTGGATTCGCCCATATGTGTTACATGTCATATCCATCTGAAACATTTGGATTTAATGTTCCTAATTATGTCAGGTGAAGAAAGCAATGCGTGCAGGTCTGCGTTAAGCTCCACTTAAAAAGGAATAGGTGCGTTGCACGTGTCCTTCCATATTGCGTGAATATTTTTTTTGTGTGTTCACTTAATTCACAAGGAGAAGAAAATGTAATTTTGTTGCGTGTTTTCAGCGCACACTTCTACTAGCTCTGTTGCTCTTGAAGCGAACAAATTCGGAATTCAAATGATACATATTTGTGTAACTCAAAGGCTTCCATACCTAAGGAAACACACGACTTCCTCCTGTATTCAGCAAGAAACCTTGCGAATGACAGATCACTGGGATTGTCAATGAAGCCTCTCAAGTTAATGTTGCAGGCAAAGACGTCATCTGAGAGAACGGAGGCGGTCAATATAACGAAATGAGAGAAAGGTAACAAGGAGAGAGCTACAAATGCTGCTGTGTTCACATATGGTTCAGGAAAACAACCTTAATAATGTTAAACTAGGAATAAGTAAAACAAAAGGTTCAATCAACCACTAACTAAATTGGAAAAGACAGTAACGACAAAAATATATATTTCTACTAAGTCAGAATATATCAGGAGAAAATCCACAAAGGATTAGGGAAAACACGGGAATTTTACTGGAATCAAGTAAAGAGATAGGTTTGGAAGTAAATCCAGAAAAGACAAAGTATATGATTATGTCTCGTGAAGAGAATATTGTACGAAATGGAAGTATAAAAATTGGAAATTTATCTTTTGAAGAGGTGGAGAAGTTCAAATATCTTGGAGCAACAGTAACAAATATAAATGATACTCGGGAGGAAATTAAACACAGAATAAATATGGGAAATGCCTGTTATTATTCGGTTGAGAATCTTTTATCATCCAGTCTGCTGTAAGAAAATCTGAAAGTTAGAATTTGTAAAACAGTTATATTACCGGTTGTTCTTTATTGTTGTGAAACTTGGACTCTCACTTTGAGAGAGGAACATAGGTTCAGGGTGTTCGAGAATAAGGTGCTTAGGAAAATATTTGGGGCTAAGAGGGATGAAGTTACAGGAGAATGGAGAAAGTTACACAACGCAGAACTGCACGCATTGTGTTCTTCACCTGACCTAATTAGGAACATAAAATCAAGACGTTTGAGATGGGCAGGACATGTAGCACGTATGGGCGAATCCAGAGATGCATATAGAGTGTTAGTTGGGAGGCCGGAGGGAAAAAGACCTCTAGGGAGGCCGAGACGTAGATGAGAAGATAATATTAAAATGGATTTGAGGTAGGTGGGATATGATGATAGAGACTGGATTAATCTTGCTCAGGATAGGACCAATGGCGGGCTTATGTGAGGGCGGCAATGAACCTCCGGGTTCCTTGAAAGCCAGTAAGTAAGTCAGACACAGATGATGGGTCAGCTATAGCTGAAGAAATTGAGAAAAGGAAACGTATACTGTTTTAGTTACAGCAGTTGATACTGACATAAAAGTCCGTTGCCCTCCAGGTTGGGGGTTGGGCGTGAGGCTGGCAACGTCACACAGTAAAGAAAAGTTTTGTTGAGAATCCCCAAACGGTAAAATTCAGCCAAAAATGATGTTAAGAATCGTTAAATAATGTGACAGCGACGTGAGATTCGAACTCACGACCACCGTCCCGCAAGAAAGCAGATCGCGCGGGGACGGCGCGCGGCGGAGAGAAGTAAGGGGAAAGGACCTACGCGGCGAGAGAGTGGAGAGAGAGTGCGCGCGCATCTGGTGCTGGTAGAGAGGAGAGGGCTCTGGATTTCTCTAGAGACGCGTGGAACTTTCGAGGCTACGTCGCTGTGGTTATAAATTACGGACGCGAAGGAACGATATAGAGTTTTTCAGTTGATTAGTCAGCCAGTCAGTGAGAAAGCAAGAGCAGACAAGCGAGTTGCTGGACAAACACGCTGAAGAAAACAAGCACATCCTCGCGTTGGTGGATCGCCAGGCTAGAGAACAGAAACAGATAGTTGCCGAGGAGGTTCGACGTGCCATGCAAGAAGCGGCCACAGAGTTGAGGACTCCATATAGTGGCCCTGCGGAACTCAGGCCTTCGGATGCTGATACAGTTGCGGACGCACACTCGAGTCGAACTCCGGTACACCAGACTGGCTTGCTTGCTTGCGAGCTCTCCTTGGAGGGCCAAGGGGAAAAGCAAGATGGCGCCCAAGCAGAACGAGTATCGCTGCCCAGCCAAGCCAAGGATGGGATGGCGCCACCATAAGGACCGCAGTTGGAGGGACCTGAGTTCGAGTGCAGTGGACCGCAGTTGGAGGGACCTGAGTTCGAGTACAGTGAACTGTCTCTGAAGGTCTGTGGTTCGAGATACTGTGAACTCGAGTGACTGAGCTAGAAGAACTGTGAACTGAGAACTGATAGTTCTGATTTGTAAATAGTGCTTTGTAAATATTAGTTAAGATTAACAGTTCATTGTTGTTCGTAATAGTCCAAGTAAATTGTCATTGCCGTCAGTGGAGTGCTATAACGAATACTGTGTTGAGTGAAAATTCTATTGTTGACGAGAGCGTTTAAGGTAATTGTAGAAAGGAATTATTGTTGGAAGAATAAAATCCTATTGTTGAGTGGAAATAAAAGTGACAATAAGCTAATGAAAAGTGAAGCCTAGGAAAGGAATGCATGGAAGGAGATCACTGGGAAGGTCTTGATCTAACAAGGAGGTTTTACTTAACAATAAGAACAAGAGGTTTCATTCATTTCATTCATTCATTCATTCATTCATTCATTCATAGTTTTCAGCCTAAGGGCACGCCTTTCATTGCAAATCCAGCATTCACCAGCAAACGAGCGCTGCTCATTCGCTCCTGAAGTTTTGTTAATGTTATTGTATCCTCTTTTTGTACTGATTGCATTATTTTATGTCTAATTCTATTGTTGTAATTATATTCTATAGTGTGATATTCTATTCTATAGTCTTTGTTGAAATAAATAAATAAATAAATAAATAAATAAATAAATAAATAAATAAATAAATAAAACTACCTGAAGAGCACTGAGATAAAGGAAAACTTAAACAATGCTGGCCACATAAAAAGTATCTTGAAATATAGGAACAGGCTCAACTGAACCTAAACGTTTCATGATGGTGGTGGTGATGATGGTGACGTGACATTCAGAAATAATTAGATCCAGCTCACAAAAAATTGTTCACTATACTTACTTATAGCTTTTAAGGAACCCGGAGGTTCATTGCCGCCCTCACATAAGCCCGCCATAAGTCCCTATCCTGAGCAAGATCAATCCAGTCCCAACCATCATATCAAAGGTACCTTAAATCCCTCTTAATATTATCCTCCCATCTACGTCTCGGCCTACTCAAAGGTGTATTTCTCTCTGGTCTCCCAACTAACACTCCATATGCATTTCTGGATTCGCCCATACGTGCTACATGCCTTGCCCATCTTAAACGTCTGGATTTAATGTTCCTAATTATGTCAGGCGAAAAATACAATGCATGCAGTTCCTTTTCCATTTTCCTGTAACTTCATTCCTTTTAGCCCCAAATATTTTCCTTAGCACCTTATTCTCAAACATCCTTAAGCTCTGTTCCTCTCTCAAAGTGAGGGAGGGTTCAAAATTGTTCACTATAATTCACTCTAAATGTCTATTATCACTTTTCTGTAATATTGCAGAACTAGCGATTATAAATAAATCAAACGAGTGGTCGCACAGATCTGTACGTGTTCTCGATGTCGAGATATTACTGAAAGAGGCCGGACGACACGGCTAATTTTATCCGCAACTTTGACGCTCTCATACCCGTAACAAAGGGCTAGATATTTTATGTTGAGGTGTTTGTCTAAACTGTGGATACTAAACTGTTATTAAGGGTATGTTATGCATATATTCATAGCCATCTTCAATACGGTATCTTATTATGGGGGAATAACAGCTCCTCTTTTAATATTTTCGAATTACAAAAGAAAGCAGTTAAAATTATTTGTGGTGTAGAGCCAAAGAACATTGTAAACATTTATTTCAAACTCACCATATTCTCACTCTTCCATCGCTATATATACTGTATTTGTTGTATATTAAGTTGAATATTAATAATTTTCCATTTAACTTGAATTTTCATGAACATCATACGAGGAAATGTAATGATATAAGATTTGAATTATGCAATATACAATTACACAAAATAACTTTGAATATATGTTTCTGAAGTTGTATAATAGGTTACTAGGAATTTAAATTATGATTTATTCAAATCATTAATCAAACGAAAATTGTATGAATATAGTTTGTACTTGTCTATGCAGATGACGTGAATATGTTAGGAGAAAATACACAAACGGTTAGGGAAAACACGGAAATTTTACTTGAAGCAAGTAAAGCGATCGGTTTGGAAGTAAATCCCGAAAAGACAAAGTATATGATTATGTCTCGTGACGGGAATATTGTACGAAATGGAAATATAAATATTGGAGATTTATCCTTCGAAGAGGTGGAAAAATTCAAATATCTTGGAGCAACAGTAACAAATATAAATGACACTCGGGAGGAAATTAAACGCAGAATAAATATGGGAAATGCGTGTTATTATTCGGTTGAGAAGCTCTTATCATCCAGTCTGCTGTCCAAAAATCTGAAAGTTAGAATTTATAAAACAGTTATATTACCGGTTCTTCTATATGGCTGTGAAACTTGGACTCTCACTCTGAGAGAGGAACATAGGTTAAGGGTGTTTGAGAATAAGGTGCTTAGGAAAATATTTGGGGCTAAGCGGGATGAAGTTACAGGAGAATGGAGAAAGTTACACAACACAGAACTGCACGCATTGTATTCTTCACCTGACATAATTAGGAACATTAAATCCAGACGTTTGAGATGGGCAGGGCATGTAGCACGTATGGGCGAATCCAGAAATGCATATAGAGTGTTAATTGGGAGACCGGAGGGAAAAAGACCTTTAGGGAGGCCGAGACGTAGACGGGAGGATAATATTAAAATGGATTTGAGGGAGGTGGGGTATAATGATAGAGACTGGCTTAATCTTGCACAGGATAGGGACCGATGGCGGGCTTATGTGAGGGCGGCAATGAACCTTCGGGTTCCTTAAAAGCCATTTGTAAGTAAGTAAGTAAGTAAGTAAGTAATATCAATGATTATTTTAACTTGGCAAATACTTTTGTATGATATTGTTTTTTGACGTTGCTATACATTATATATTTATATTAAAACAATAAAATTATCTCTCTGTCTATTTTATCCTGCAATATAAATGATTACGTGAGTATATTTGATTATACAAAACAATGACTTCTCATATGAAACAGACATGTACTTGAACCCAATAGTGACATAAATTTTAGGAGTAGGAGGTAATAACTCTAGAGTAACCGTAGCGAGAACGTGACTCGCGAGACATTGTGGCTCGCAGTGATAGCTGTGCATTTCGCTTGCTTCTAACCTCCGCCAACCCCCACCCTCTCACTCACTCGAGTCAAACTCCGTTCCATTTGTATTTGTCTCTGATCTGCGAGTGGCATATGTTTCTCTCGAAACCATGTACGAAAGTTCCAAGTAGGATGGGAGGACGCATTTTTTGCTGTCAATATGATGAGAATATTAAATGTATGATTTGTTCACATGTATTACGAGGAAAACGGTTGTATAACATAAAACGGCATTATAAGTTACTACATGTTACTGATGAAACATTAAAAGGTTAAGTGTTATTATTGTTGTTATCATCATCATCATCATCATCACCATCATCATCTCTTTACGTCGATCCTTTTTCAGCAGATGTACGAATAATGCGGTTAGCTCTTCAATTTGAACTCACTGATTTACTATGTGATGTCAAATGAAAGCTAGATGTAAGGACTTGACAAATGTTGAACTTTCAAATCTTTGCAATTCATTTTTGATTTTCAGAGAAGTCTATATTTTATCTTAAAAGTATTTATTTCAGTCACTGACTTCACAACATATGTTTAAGGTGCTACACCTTTACATTACATATTTAAAAGACGTATGAACGTTTTCGTTGGTCTACGCCAACATCATCAGATACGAAGTACATTTCAGCAATATCAATGCTCTCTACATAATATCTACAAATACAAAACATATTTAGTGGCATGCAAAATGAGACATATTAAAAACCAACATTGCTGTGATACACATTGACATTCTATATGACTGCCTTGATTGTCACTTACTTAAAATACACGTATAGATTACAAAAAATATTGATTTACATATATATAAATGCAAGTCTTCATATATGAGATAATAAAATGACATGATTTTAAAAGTGATAAAAATAATAAAATATAAAACTAAGATAAAATTTATGAATGTGAAGAGTTGCAAAATTACAGTAATTACATTTATTATATTTTTATTTCTGTTTCACAATAATATATATATTTCCAACATTCAGAAACGTATGTATCATGGTTTGTGTCACTTAATCATTTGAATATTTTTCAAGTTTATATGGGTTTATAAATGCCAATGTATTATATGTTGGGTTGTTTGATGTTGATTAATGATGTATATTTGATTTTGTCGGTAATGCTGTTCCTCAAATCTGGAAGTAATTGAATTCAATAAGTTTCAAATCTTTGCCAAAAAATAAATATCCGAAGCTTCATTCTTTCGCTTGCTCTGTTGAAGCCATCTTCGCTACAACTTACGTTTGTGAAAAAATTATTTTGAACAATTAAAATAGTAAAAACCAAATTTAGATCACGACTGACAGACAAATACCTTCGTGATCAACTACGACTGGCAGTGAGTGACATAATTCCTGATTTTGAAACTCTGTCGCAGAGACATTCTGAAGACAATTAATTTTAGGTTGTGATATTGTTCATTTCTTTCTTCGTTACACGTACTAAACATTAGTTTGTAGCCTTGTACTGTATTTAGCCTAAGTGCCTGACGTAAGGAAAATGAAAATCCGTTAATAAGTCAGACAATTGCTTCACTTCCCCTTCGGGTGTCCGCCTCCCTCCATAGAGGCTATGCACGTTGCAGGTTACACAGTGGCTCGGTGCACGATTGCATTTTCGCCGCCGCTGCTCTAGAGTATAGGTTATAAGAAGATAACTGACAATACTGTAATAGATTTTATTTACAGCCTTTGCATCATAATACCACTAATTATACTATATTGTCATCACTGATTTAAATATTAAATTTCAAATAGAGTTACACTGTTATATCATAAACAGTTTAATATACTCAGCACAGTAATGTTACTATTATATATTATATTGCAAATTACATATTCATATGAGCAAAAGAATTGATTATTAAAAAACAACTAAGCGAGTACTAATGTCACAAATAATGGTGCAAACACTGAAGAGTTAAAAGAAGCTGTCTGAAAATAATAAATTATATATTCTGGGTGATAGTGAGGGTCACGCCATCCTTGACACATGGTAGATAGCAGCTCGCAGCAAGCAACGGTAGTAGTTCTTACATTTCGCTAACAGAGAGCTCTGGCGATGCTGATGAACATTCTCTCAAGCAGAAGTGAAAAGATTAGTTAGGCCTACACCTCCCGATGAGGCACAAAGCTCCCGACTGCCTAGGGACGGAGGGGAAAGGGGGTACACGAGCGCGGTGCGGGGGAGATAAGTGGTTAAGTAGCCATGTTTAAAGATGTGTAACCGTGTTTCCCCGAGGGTGGCCCCCGTAGTATTGTATATCACTGTTGCAGGGGCAAAAAGTGACTGCAGTTTTATCTATCGCACAGAATGGATAAAGAAAACAATAACTGAACGCTGGTGTTGATTACGGCGAAATACTGTCAATAAAGGAAACGGAAATTGGTGCCTTTCTACAAATTCTAAAAGCCTGTTTTCGATTCCGGGCGGGAGGATAGTACATTACTCCCATATACATAGTGAACAGTAAGTATGGAATATTGTTAATAACTTCTTAAATTTTAATTTTACAAAAAAAAGTTTTATACAAAAACTGTTGGAGATAAACCATGTAATATTAC
Organism: Periplaneta americana; assembly: GCF_040183065.1. NCBI lineage: Eukaryota > Metazoa > Arthropoda > Insecta > Blattodea > Blattidae > Periplaneta > Periplaneta americana. The sequence continues at coordinate 167,616,449 of NC_091128.1, forward strand.
GCCAGTGTTCCAAAACAGTTATTCAGATATAATAATAATAATAATAATAATAATAATAATAATAATAATAATAATAATAATAATAATTTATTTATTTAATCTGGCAGAGCTAAGGCCAGTAGGACTTCTCTTCCGCCCAGCCAGACTCTAATTCTAATTAAATATATTTGCTTACATAGTTATTACATTAATATCTAGATCATAAAACAACATGAAAGTAAATAATGAAAAATTGGATAACTAATGTTAGTGTGACAATAATAAACACTGGTAAGAAATAGTTATAATAATAATGATAATAATAATAATGGTAATAATAATAATAGTAATAATAATAATAGTAATAATAATAATAATGAGATTATTTAGATATTTATCTGTGATATATATAACCATTAAACATTGAGAAACCTGAAACAGCTATTATTGTTGACAATAATTGTTAGAAAAATATCTCGTTAGCCTATTCTTAAATTAATTTGATGTCTGACAGTCCCTGACATTACTTGGTAGGGAATTCCAAATATACAGGGTGTAAAAGTAAACTATTTTTAATAGCACCCTATATTAAAATTTACATATTCCGAATCTCCATTAAATTTACGTATGAACGCATAGAAACTTTACTCATTCATCCGTTTCATGTATTTAACAATTTATTAAACTTGTTTCGTGGACTTAAAACTTGAGACAAATGAGTATGTAAAATAATAATAATAGTAATAATAATAATAATAATAATAATAATAATAATAATAATAATAATAATTGTAATAATAATAATAAATTTATTCAAATGCTCAATCATATGATTGATCAATTTGCAAATTTATTATTTGTTAATACAGCTTGAAAAAGATATTCATGAACGTCTTCGCCTGTACGGCATCATCAGATGTTCAAAACTTTGACGAAATCTAAACATAAGTCCATTAAGTTGTACACAGTAATATGCATAACGATGGTTGAATGATCATTCATGAGTTTTATGTAATGAAAAACTTATAATGGAAAAGGGTTCAATTTAAAAAAATTGTCTAATTTGTTGAATCTGCCGAAAAATGAAATGAAAATTTATAAAATGTGAATATTAATACATATAGATGTCACTTATTGTGTAAATAAAATTGTTAAAATTGATGAAATGTGAAATATAAAATATGTAGTTTATGTGTTTTTAAGACAGATCACATGGTGTTATGCAAACTAGTGATCTGTCTTAAATACACATAAAATACATATTTTATATCTCATCAATTTTAACAATTTATTTACACTATAAGTGACATCTAACAAAAATGTAACATGAGTTATATGTATTAATATTCACATTTTATAAATTTTCATTTCATTTTTCGGAAAATTCAACAAATTAGACAAATTATTTAAATTGAACCCTTTTCCATTATAACTTTATCATTACGTACATAAAATTCATGATTGATCATTCAACCACTGATATCCATATTACTGTGTACAACTTAAAGGACTTGTGTTTGGATTTCGTCAAACGTTTGAACATCTGATGATGCCGTACAGGCGACAACGTTCATGAATATCTCTTTCAAGATGTATTAGCAAATAACAAATTTGCAGATTGATAAATCATATGATTGAGCATTTGAATAAATTTATTATCTTGAATAGAAATCGCAAGCAATCGTAATGGGACATAATCGTCTACGAAGCACTCTTGATAGTAGTACTATACCACATATAACATTGAATGGGATTATTGTTAAATACAGTGAAGCAGTTAAAAACCTTGGCATTTTTATGGATAGCGATCTAAATTGGAACACTCAAGTAACACAAATTACAAAAAAATATTTTCTCAACTTCGCTCCTTGTTCCATATCAAAGAATTTCTACCACTTAGTCTAAAAAAGAATCTTATTCAGACGCTTGTAATGCCCCATTTTGATTATTGCGATTCCTTACTAACTAATGTAAGTTCACTCTTAGCTGAGAGACTACAACGTGTTCATAATGTGTGCATACGATTCATCTGCAATACTCGTAAATTTGACCATATAACACCTTCCCTCCAGTTACTTTCATGGGTGCGTCTGAAGGAACGAAGAACAATACATTCACTGTCTCTTCTGTTTAGAATCATGCATACTTCTACTCCGAATTATCTGTTATCGCGCTTTCAATTTCTTACAACTCTTCGAAACCGACATCAAGCACTTCTTTCTATCCCTCATCATAGAACGTCTTTATACTCATCTTCCTATACTGTAGAAATACCTCGCCTCTGGAATTCGTTACCTAATGAGGTCAGGGACTGCCGGACTTTATCACAATTCAAAATTAAATTGGAAAATTTTGTCTTAGTTAATGTTTTTAGGTATTGCTAGAAGTATTGATTTGTGTTTTTTTTTCTTTTTCTTTTTTAATCTAGATTAAAATTCCAAGTTTCTTGTCTATGTAAGTTAATTAGTTAGAATACAATTAATTATGATACTTAATCACTAATTTAAAGTTTGTGTGACTGCAAACTGTGTATATTTTTGTGTGGCTTTACTTTGTTTATAGTGTTTCTCTCTCTCTCTCTCTCTCTTTATTTCTTGTGTAGCTTTATTTTGTATATAGTGTATTTTTTCTGTTTATTTCTATTATTGTATTTGTATTCCTGGTGTTGTGGAAGAGAGGGCCTGATGGCCTTAACTACATCAGAATAAATAAATAAATAAATAAATAAATAAATAAATAAATAAATAAATAAATAAATAAATAAATAAATAAATAAATAAATAAATAAATACTTACTTACAAATGGCTTTTAAGGAACCCGAAGGTTCATTGCCGCCCTCACATAAGCCCGCCAGCGGTCCCTATCCTGTGCAAGATTAATCCAGTCTCTATCATCATACCCCACCTCCCTCAAATCCATTTTAATATTATCCTCCCATCTACGTCTCGGCCTCCCTAAAGGTCTTTTTCCCTCCGGTCTCCCAACTAACACTCTATATGCATTTCTGGATTCGCCCATACGTGCTACATGCCCTGCCCATCTCAAACGTCTGGATTTAATGTTCCTAATTATGTCAGGTGAAAATACAATGCGTGCAGTTTTGTGTTGTGTAACTTTCTCCATTCTCCTGTAACTTCATCCCGCTTAGCCCCAAATATTTTCCTAAGCACCTTATTCTCAAATACCCTGAACCTATGTTCCTCTCTCAGAGTGAGAGTCCGAGTTTCACAACCATACAGAAGAACCGGTAATATAACTGTTTTATAAATTCTAACTTTCAGATTTTTGGACAGCAGACTGGATGATAAGAGCTTCTCAACCGAATAATAACACGCATTTCCCATATTTATTCTGCGTTTAATTTCCTCCCGAGTGTCATTTATATTTGTTACTGTTGCTCCAAGAAAGAATAAATAAATAAATAAATAAATAAATACATAAATAAATTAATAAATTAATAAATTAATTTACCTGAAAATCAAAAATGAATTGTAAAATATGTAAAATAATGTTGAGCAAGCCATAAACTAACCACTACAACTAACCAAACTACCACAGATGCTTAAAATGAGAACCATTCACAGCCAAAAAATATTCCAGTCTATCACGATAATAGTCCATTGTCTTCCTCACAGTTACATGAATGATCTGTTCCATCTCATATCTACAGTGGACTGTTTTCGTGATGGATTGAGGCGCTGTTTGTTTGTGAATGTTCTCATTTTGGGCATATGTGCTCAAGTTTGGTTAGTCATAGTGTTTTCTTCAGTTTTATGGCCTACTCAACATGATTTTACATACCTATTTGTTTCAAATTCGAAGTCCACGAAACTAGTTTAATAAATAGTTAACACACAAGAAACGGGAGAATGGGTAAAGTTTCTACACATTCATACGTAAAATTTAATGGAGATTCGGAATATGTAAATTTTAATATAGGGTGCCATTAAAAAAAGTAGTGTATTGTCACACCCTGTATGTCTGAATAACTGTTTTCAAACACTGCCATAATATTGCATGGTTTATCTCCAACAGTTTTTGTATAAAACATTTTTTTTCTAAAATTAAAATTTAAGAAGTTATTAACAATATTCCATACTTACTATTCACTCTGAATGCCAATTTAGCAGCAGTTAGAGGAGTACCTGGTCGCTCTTTGGACGGATCCCGGTGCAAACATGGCTGCCCGGAGACTGAAACCCTTGCCCACGTCCAAGGTCAGTGTAACAGAGGTTTACTCCTCCGAAATGCCAGACACTATCATGTTCGATCCTTAATTGCAACTGCTTTGAAAAAAAAAAGTCTTGGACAGCAGAAGAGGAAGTCTTTTGCCTTGCTACTAATGGCTCCTCTAGACGTATTGACATCATAGCGTATTCCCAGACTACCAAGAAAGGATATATAATTGATCCTACCATAAGGATTGGAACGGGGAGTAGCCAGCCGGAGGATGTCAATAAAGAAAAGATCAACATTTATCTGCCAACAGTTGATTACTTCAAAGCAAAATACTAGCTTGAAGACATTCAGGTGATTGGTCTTCTTATTGGAGCTCGTGGTGTGATTCCCAAGTTCTTTGGGAGCTTCAGGAAGACTTTTGAACTACCACAGACACTTACTGCTGACATCATAACTTCAGTTTTGAAACGCTTTTGCCAAATTCTGAGTCATCATATTCACTCTGTTTAATTTTTTTTCTTCACTTTATAATTCATATATGTTTATTTTAATTTTCTTTCTACAAAATTTATATACATATTTTATATTGTAAAATTCATGTAGGAGAGTATACTGAGTCCTTCTGGGCTACCTCCAATGGGAGGCAGTTATTATTATTATTATTATTATTATTATTATTATTATTATTATTATTATTATATTATATTATATTAAGTGTGTATTTCTTATCTCGCGTTTACCAGTTTTAATACGCAAATGAATAAGTAAATAATAAGCTACATAAATACACAAATATAAATGAATAAACAAATAAATTCATACAAAAATAAATAAATTTAAGTCAACAAATACATAAGTAAATAAGGAAATTAATAAATAAATAAAGTAATACCTAAATAAATAAAAATAAATAAGTACATATATAAATAAATACTAAAATAAAAGCATAAGTAAATTACTTACTTACAAATAGCTTTTAAGGAACCCAAAGGTTCATTGCCGCCCTCACATAAGCCCGCCAGCGGTCCCTATCCTGTACAAGATTAATCCAGTCTCTATCATCATATCCCACCTCCCTCAAATCCAGTTTAATATTATCCTCCCATCTACGTCTTGGCCTTCCCAAAGGTCTTTTTCCCTATGGTCTCCCAACTAACACTCTATATGCATTTCTGGATTCGCCCATACGTGCTACATGCCCTGCCCATCTCAAACGTCTGGATTTAATGTTCCTAATTATGTTAGGTAAACAATACAATATGTGCAGTTCTGTGTTGTGTAACTTTCTCCATTCTCCTGTAACTTCATCCCGCTTAGCCCCAAATATTTTCCTAAGCACCTTATTCTCAAAAACCCTCAACCTATGTTCCTCTCTCAGAGTCAGAGTCCAAGTTTCACAGCCATACAGAAGAACCGGTAATATAATTGTTTTATAAATTCTAAGTTTCAGATTTTTGGACAGCAGACTGGATGATAAGAGCTTCTCAACCGAATAATAACACGCATTTCCCATATTTATTCTGCGTTTAATTTCCTCCCGAGTGCCATTTATATTTGTTACTGTTGCTCCAAGATATTTGAATTTTTCCACCTCTTCGAAGGATAAATCTCCAATTTTTATATTTCCATTTCGTACAATATTCTGGTCACGAGACATAATCATATACTTTGTCTTTTCGGCATTTACTTCCAAACCGATCGCTTTACTTGCTTCAAGTAAAATTTCCGTGTTTTCCCTAATCGTTTGTGTATTTTCTCCTAACATATTCACGTCATCCGCATAGACAAGAAGCTGATGTAACCCGTTCAATTCCAAACCCTGCCTGTTATCCTGAACTTTCCTAATGGCATATTCTAGAGCGAAGTTAAAAAGTAAAGGTGATAGTGCATCTCCCTGCTTTAGCCCGCAGTGAATTGGAAAAGCATCAGATAGAAACTGACCTATACGGACTCTGCTGTATGTTTCACTGAGACACATTTTAATTAATCGAACTAGTTTCTTGGGAATACCAAATTCAATAAGAATATCATATAATACTTCCCTCTTAACCGAGTCATATGCCTTTTTTAAATCTATGAATAACTTATGCACTGTACCCTTATACTCCCATTTTTTCTCCATTATCTGTCGAATACAAAAAATCTGATCAATAGTCGATCTATTACGCGAAAACCGCACTGATGATCCCCAATAATTTCATCTACGTACGGAGTTAATCTTCTCAAAAGAATATTGGACAAAATTTTGTACGACGTCAACAAAAGTGATATTCCTCGAAAGTTACCACAGTTGGTTTTGTCCCCCTTTTAAAAAATAGGTACAAATATGGACTCCTTCCATTGTTCTGGTACAATTTCCTTTTCCCAAATAGCAAGTACAAGTTTATAAATGTTGCTATATAATGCACTTCCACCCTCTTGTATTAATTCTGCTGGAATTTGATCGATACCTGGAGACTTGTACTTTTTCAGATTTTCTATCGCAATTTCGACTTCTGAAAGCGTGGGTTCGGGTATAAATGGCTCAGCAGTTTGTATTTCAATTTCGTCCCGATAAATAAATATAAACAATTAAATAAATGAGTATATATAAGTAAATAAAAAGTAAATAAATAAATACGTACACATGGCAATAAATCAATAAATTAATGGACATTTAATTAAATAGATAACATAATTAATTATTAAATTATAATAGTATAAATCAATGTATGAGAAAAATAAATAATTATATAAAAGAACAATACCTGAAACAAAGAATGATGAAGGAGAAAATAAAAAGTGAAAAATAAATACAGAAGAGTTTAATGAATTCAATAAAAAATACATAATAGACTAGACTACGGAAGTTTATGCAAATGGATCGTTTTCATATAAAAGTAAGGCAATATTTGAAACGTTTCTATATGGAGAAGCAAAAAGAAAACACTCACTTTAACAATGAGATTTTTAAATTACACTTGTATAAATTGTGACTGATGAAGTGTTTTTTTTTAACCTTCTAACTAGTGGCTGGATGTGAAATTTCTTATCTGCACTTCATTCCAAAAGTAGGGCATATAATTCAAAATCCATTTATTGCCATTTCCGCTCAAAACGCATGAGTTTCGTGACCATAATCTTTTCCGTGTTTTTCACTCATTCATTTATTCATAGTATTCTGCTCAAGGGTAGGTCTTTCACTGCCAACCCAGCATTCTACAATCTTTCCTATTTTCTGCCTTCCTCTTTGTCTCCTCATATGATCCATATATCTTAATGACGTCTATCATCTGATATCTTTTTCTGTCCCGAACTCTTCTCCCCTTTTAGTGCATCCTTCAGAAGGCAGTTTTTTCTCAACCGGTGATCCAGCCAATTCCAAACTCTTTCTGATCAGTTTCAACATCTGTCTTTCTTCATCTACTCTTTCCAACAAAGCTACGTTTCTTATTCTGTCTGTCCATTTCACATGCTCATTCCTTCTCCATATCCACATTTCAAATGCTTCTAGTCGCTTCTCTTCACTTCGTCGTAATGTCCATGTTTCTGCCCCATACAATGCTACACTCCAAACAAAGCACGTCACTAGTCTCTTCCTTAGTTCTTTCTCCAGATATCCGCATAAGATGAAATACACAACAGAAATTATAATAGTAACACCTTGATATAATTATTTTATTCTTTAGAACTGATAATATATTGTCAAAGAATCATGTATGATAAGTTAGCAATAGCCTAATCAGTAGATAACCTTCCTCTACAAGGCCTACTAATTTATTACACATGGCCAGCTACAAGAAATTTCACTTTCAATTTTTTATACAGGGATTTCATATGGCAATGTTAATAATTCCCTATGTATTATAGTTTCAAATACATGTGATATACAAACAGAGATTGTGTTCTAATCTGACTTACTCTTGCATAAGACTGCACTTTCACTACTAGTCGTAATGTGATATTATTGACTATACAAATACCTGAAAATATATTATAGGCCACTAACGACAAATATGGAGTCTAGATAACGGGCTAATACCTTAATATTATACACCATAATTATGTATCTGTACGTAATTTTGACGGAAGTTGAACTGAAGAAGTAGTTGGATGTTTTAATTCTGCTAACGAATAACATACAATCACCTATTGTGACGTGAACGGCGCCATGTTGTCTAACATCTAGCTGATCCTTGCGTATACAGCAACAATGTAGATACCAAAATCACAGCATAAAAACTCTACATTTTAGAGCATGCTGCCCGCATGTAATGAAAACGAGGGCCAAGTTATTCCGTATCTTTAATGCCTGGTTGCATCTCTCTCTCTCCTCTCTGGCGTTGCGGCCCCTCTAGAGCCGATGCCTGCCTAACTACTGAAGACCATTCTTTCCTGTCCTGAGTTCGAATTCTCCAAAAACCTTTATTCCCAATTCTTTAATATCCACATCCACATCTTCCAACCATCTTTTCCTAGGTCTGCCGATACATCTTTTACCATCTGTTTTACCACTGAATATCTTTTTGACTAGGGACTGCTTTCACTTCGGACACCGTATATTTAAGTGCATCAATCCCGGATAAATTGATTCGTAGATTCTGAGTCTGAATAAGACTGCGCTGTAAACGGACAGACGGAGAATTAGACTCTCGGAGAGGGCATTGCAAAAGCGAAAAGCATTTCTAACACCGAATTGCAACTGTTTCCGTCGATTGTCAATTGTTTTCCACCATATGTCACACGATAGAAATCGGTTTGTTTTATTCGTCTTGTGATGCTCTTTTCTCTTCTTGTGCTCGTATCCACATTTGCGTTCCCTCCACGTTGATATTTCGAGGCTACTTTTTGAAAGATGACTATCCAATTTATCTCGAATCATTATTTTTTCTCATTTATATAGTCGACAGTACTCTGTCTTACTGTAATATTATGCTTGGCTATTTGTACGATATTTACTATAATGCGTTTGAGTCCAAAAAACAGCAAAAGAAGTACAATGTGCTCTTTTGTGACAAGAATCCATGTCACCGCAAATCGGTAAGGCATCATATCACAAACACGATCACGTTTGAGTATTTCTGACAAAGTAAAATTATTACTTACTTACTTACTTACTTACTGGCTTTTAAGGAACCCGGAGGTTCATTGCCGCCCTCACATAAGCCCGCCATTGGTCCCTATCCTGAGCAAGATTAATCCAGTCTCTATCATCATATCCCACCTCCCTCAAATCCATTTTAATATTATCTTCCCATCTACGTCTCGGCCTCCCTAAAGGTCTTTTTCCCTCCAGCCTCCCAACTAACACTCTATATGCATTTCTGGAGTCGCCCATACGTGCTACATGCCCTGCCCATCTCAAACGACTGGATTTAATGTTCCTAATTATGTCAGGTGAAGGATACAATGCGTGCAGTTCTGTGTTGTGTAACTTCCTCCATTATCCTGTAACTTCATCCCTCTTAGCCCCAAATATTTTCCTAAGCACCTTATTCTCAAACACCCTTAACCTATGTTCCTCTCTCAAAGTGAGAGTCCAAGTTTCGCAATCATAAAGAACAACCGGTAATATATCTGTTTGATAAATTCTAACTTTCAGATTTTTTGACAGCAGACTGGATGATAAAAGCATTAACGCCTTTAAAATGGCGCATATATAATAATAATAATAATAATAATAATAATAATAATAATAATAATAATAATTTATTTTAGCTGGCAGAGTTAAGGCCGTAAGGCCTTCTCTTCCACACAACCAGCAAAAAGTGTATATACATACGCATGAACTTACAAAGAATTCAACAATTTGATTTAGATGAGAGTTACATGTATACAAGAGTTATTTACGAATTAAACAACAAAATACTATGAACTATTAATTAAACACTGAAATAAACTGGGTAGCAGAATTAAACTAAAATACATAGAATGTTAATATATTTCAAATTATATTAGATAATAGAAAGAGATTATTATGAGACAATTTTGAAAATGCAGCACAATCAGGATGATGTCTAAAGAAAAAAAGCAACAGTGTAGTCAGTAATATTTTAAATCAGTATGATTGGAGTGAAATGCTAATAAGGTTATCTTTTAAGCTGTTCTTAAAGGTGTTTGTTGTCTTGCAGCCCCTAATACTTTGTGACAAGGAATTCCATTGACGCGAGGTGGATATTGTAAAAGATGAGGAATAACAAGATGTTCTATGAAGAGGTATATTTAGCGTGCCACAGATAAGTGATCTGGTATTTACGTCGTGGTTAGAGTATAGATAAGAGAAACGAGACGAAAGGTAATTTGGTGTTGAGGTATATTAAGGATATTGCTGGAGAGAGTAAGGTAATATTTATTTATTTAACTATTTATTTATTTATTTATTTATTTAAATATTTATTTTCTGTTTATTGATTATTTATTCATTTACTCATTTATTTATTCTTTCTTTATTGCATTTTACAGATACATACATTCTATGAAATAAAATTAACTTATATTAAAGTTATATCAGATTCACCTTTTATAATGAATTAACAATTCTTAAATATCTATTCTCCTATGATCGATATTTTACTGCCCATAACATTCCTTGACTTTCATGCTGTACCTAAACATGATGCTTGCCGATTGCAGGGGACTTTCTCCTCGTGTTATATCTAAGTAGATAAACATTGGCTTTTTACTATATCGAAGGAGCAGTATATACAATCTGTGTAAATGTGCATTCTTCTAGCCTGTCTAGGTACGGAGATGCCGTGACAGTACGCCCAGTGAAAAAGAAAGGTCAAATTATCATATCCTGCATAGCACCACTACATACATTTAGTTTAGGGCTGTCTCGAATAAGCTCTATGACTATACGGGGGTTTTGAGAGCCCCATATTTGGACATTGTGTCGGTTAACTTCGCCAGACAAATTGAAAGTTGCCTCGTCAGAAAACATACAGCTCGACCAAGTTTAGTCTGCGAGCCGAGAGGGGAAGTTGGAGGCAGTTCTGTAGTGAAAGGAGGCGGTAACGAGAGGAGACCAGTACAGTCTCATATGACAGCAAAGTTTTCCTACTGTGCTTCAGTTCATAGAGCGGTAACAATTTAAGACGCTTTGAAATAGGCCAATGCCTCGAACAAGTGCAAAATTTCAATTATCTGGGTTGTGAAATATCTTATCAAAATGAAAAAGATGTGAACAAGAAAATTACTAAATTTACACAAATTCTAGGAATAATAAACAATACATTAAAAGCTAAATTAGTACAAAAATCTACAAGAATAAAAATATATAATACACTAGCATTACCCACCCTTCTATACGGAAGCGAGATTTTGACATTAAAGAAAAAAGACATGAACAGAATCAAAGCAACGGAAATGAAATTTTTCAGGAGAACAGCAGGATATACTCTTTTAGACCGAAAAAGGAATGAAGAAATTTTAGAACAATTAGAAGTAGAATCAGTAGAAGAAAAAATCACCAGATACAAATTCAATTGGCTAGATCATGTAAGAAGAATGGAAAATTCAAGAATCCCAAAAATTATGATGCAATATAAACCTAGAGGACATCGTCGACCAGGAAGACCGTTAAGAAGACTGCTAGATGGGGCCGAAACAGGTCTACAGAGGCCTAATTCGTGAAGGATGATTATGAAATAGGCTGTACTTCTACTTCTGCTTGACAGTGAGGTTTGGCGTTCTGATAGGCAAGCGTGGAGAAAGTTGCATGAGGGGGGAGGCAGCGTAACTGTTGCCTTTATCTGAAGACAAGGACAAAAAATGCGTGCGCTCCGTAGTGTATTTTAAACGATGTGCACACGTTGAAATCTGAGCGTCAAGTGACCTATGTGGCAACTGTGTTTTGCCTCTACATTCCTCTACATTCCATCCTGTTATCCCCACTCGCAGACTTGACTTGGTCGAACTGTAACATGCCCAAAAAATCCTTTTTTGTTGTTGTGCTCTAGAATCTCAATTACAAATTTCTGTCGCTTGGCTTTGATTTCTTAAACAATAATTGTTTGTACTTTATAGGGGTAATTCTTAAGTTGCATAACTTAAACATCGAAAGACAAGAATCACTAGTGATATCTACATCAGTGACGATAGTACGTATTTGAGTTGAACTTCCCAATAAAAACGATAACAATTTCCCTGCAAGTTCGGTCTTCGTTTCATACACACTGAAAGTCAGGAAAGTTCAGAAGGACACTCTGTGTATTCACTCTGTATATTTGTACAGAAGGTCGTACTGAAAGTCATGAGCAACACATCGCTATAAATTCAATTTCAACAATGTAACAAAAACGATTATATGATCATAATCTACAGACTTTACACTATGTATTGACATACTGTGACGTTATTACCTTTTATCACGTGACCACAGGCAATGTTTGCAAAATGGTTGGCAACGACGGTTCGTTTCGATAGCGTGCTGTCATTAAATTCCTTGTTAAAGAAGAAAAATCTGCTGCTGAAATTCACCTCAGACTTCAGCGTGCATACGGAGATTTGTGCATGAACGCCAGACGTGTTAGGAAAGGAGAAACATTTCGAAGATGGGAACAAGAGCATCCAAGATGAGCCTCGTAGCGGTCGCCCTCGAACTGCCTCCACGGAACGCAAAAGGAAAGAGTTGGTGAGTTCTGGGATGCATTTTGGTTGAATTTCTTGAACCTGGACAGACCATAAATGCTGTCCGCTATATTCAGACAGTTTTGAAGCTCCGTCGTGCATTGCGCGAGAAACGCCCTGGAAAGAAGATCATCTTACAACAAGATAACGAGTGGCCCCACAATGATCGTGTCACCGTGGAGAAAATCAGAACATTTTGGTGGGAAAGTCTTCAGCAAACTCCCTACAGTCCCGACTTGGCACCCTCCGACTACCATCTTTTCGGTTATGTAAAGGAGCAGCTGCGAGGCCAACACTACGAGACGCTGGAGGACACCTGGAAAGCAGTGCGTCAGTGTCTTCGGGAAGATGAGACGGACTACAACAGTAAGGGAATTTTCAAACTTACAGAACGGCGGAGAAAATGTGTGCAAAAGAAATGGAGACTATGTTGAAAAGTGACAGAAAAATCTGTAGATTAAGATGATGTACCTGGTTTGTCTAAAAAATAAAAATTAAGACTTATAACAGTGGATTGCTCATGACTTTCAGTATGACCCTCGTATTAAAGATTCTTCGAACCCTGCTTAATTAATACATAAAATCTATTATTTCTTATTTTAATGAGAAAATAATATTGGCATCTGTTAGCCTACTTCTAGAGCGGTGTATGAACCGTCAATTCATCACCTAAATCTTCTTATACCCTGTTGGGTACAAGTGATTAGCGAAATATTGTGTTTCATTCTTTCGACGCTCGATTTAATGTCAATGACTGCGTGGGGCAGATTACCACGCGTCTTCCTTTTGGAACGATAAACATTTCTGTCAACATCAATTTTTTACTGTTAATATATATTTCTGTGTGTGTGTGTGTGTGTGTGTGTGTGTGTGTGTGTGTGTGCGTGTGTGTGTGTGTGTTACCTGGAATTTTATTCATTGAAAACCCCACGCACTTAAGTAAATCAGCAGACAATCATGTTTCTGAGATCTAACAAGTCAGAATAAATCCACAACATCCTCTCTTCCAACTAAAAGCATTTTATTACGAAAAATTTCAAACGAATTCTTTGATCTGTGTTAAGTTGTGGGTTGTAACACCCTCAAAATCTGTGATCTTACCAATGCTAAACGTGCCCCGGACTCACAACGAGATTGCAACACGTTCGTTCATCGCTCTAACTCGCATGAATTTCACTTTCAAGTTATTTCAGGGATGTAACCATAACCTATAAATTATTATATTTGACCTGATTATTATAACTGTATGATTTGTGATACGAAGAATGACAATAGTAACATGATAGTAGTAGGTCTAATAATAATGATAAAATGACGACGAAGATGAAAAGGAAAATGGGCAAGAGGAAGAAAGTTATGAAGATGATGATGTTGAGAAGAAAACGTGTAAAAAGGAAGATGACAAATGACACAAGGAGGAAGGAGAATACAAGAATGGTGTGATGAAGATGAAGATTATGTCGAGAATATAGAGAAGCAAGATTGAGAAGATGAAGAAGAGAATATAAAGTCGAGAAGTTGAATAATAACTCATCATACAATAAAGAAGATGAGAAGATGAATATACGAGAAGAGAAATCAGGTACAGGAGAAGGCTGAAAGAGAAAATTGTATTGAAATTTAAAAGAACGCATAACTAAACATAAAATGTTGTTATAGGTGGAGAGATGATGGGGAAGAATAAAAATGTCATGATGAAAAAGCAGAATTTTCCAGAAAAGAAATGAGGTACAGAAAGAGGCTGAAGAAGAAAATGATTTTAGAATTTAAGGGAAGAATAACGAATAGTCTAATGAAATGATGTTATAAATGAAGAGATGGGAAAGGGAAGAATGCCAGATGAAGATGAAGAATTTTCGAGAGGAGAAATGAGTTGTAAACAAAAAGAGGCTGACTTAGAAAATTATGTTGAAATTTAAGAGGAAGGATACTAATCACGAAGTGATGATGTAGGTGAAGAGAATGATAGAGAAGAGGAATAATGCCAGATGAAGATGAAGAATATTCCAGAAGAGAAATAAGTTTCAGGAAGAAGTTGAAGAAGAAAATGGCGTTGTAAATTTAAGAGGAAGAATATTAATCATGAAATGATGTAGGTGAAGAGAATGATAGAGAAGAGGAAGAATGCCAGAAAAAGAAAAAGAATATTCGAGAAAAATGATTTACACACCGAGCGAGTTGACTCAGACGGTAACGTTTGAGACTGGCATTCGGAACGTCCCGGATTCAATCCCCGTGCCTGACCAACCTGACTGAGGTTTTTTCATTCTTCCCTCAGTCACAAAGGAAAATGCCGAATTGTAAATTTACAAACTATGATTCATCACCGCCTCAAGCACCAATATCATAAACATAAACTAAATGTCATTTATATTTACACAAACCATCTATAACACACGGTAATAAAAACAGGAACTCAACAATAGTAAAAACGGCCTACTGATATACCCCAAGATCCTAACACGCGATATGATTACAGATGTTAAAACGTGTACAAATAAACTTAAATTTTTTACAGAAATAGGGTGAAGAGCAAAATGATATTAAAATATAGCCTAAAAGGAAGAAAAACGAATCATGAAATGATGTTTTAGGTGAAGAGAATGATGGGGACGAGAAAAAAAGTCATGATGAAGATGCAGAATTTCGAGAAAATAAATTAGTTACAGGAAGAGGTAGAAGAAGAAAATGATGTTGAAATTTAAAAGGAAGAATGACTAATCATGAAATGATGATATAGGTGGAGAGAATGATGCAGAAGAGGAAGAATCCCAAATGAAGATGAAGAATTTTCGAGAAGAGGAATGATGTATAGGAAGAAGCAGAAGAAAAAAATGATGATGTAATTTAAAAGGAAGAATAACGAATCACGAAATGGCATTGTAGGTGAATAAGATGATGGGTAAGAGGGAGAATGCTAGATGAAGAAGAATATTTGACAAGGAGAATGAGTTACTGGAAGAGCGCGAAGAACAAAATAATGTTGAAATGTAAGAAGAGGAATAGTAATCATGAAATGAAGTTGTAGGTAATGAAGATAATGGTGAAGAGGACAAATGCTATGAAGAAGAGGAAGAACATGTTGAATTGAGAAAAAATGAAGATGAAGAGGAAGACGATGAAAAATGCATATGAAGAGAAACATGAAAAGAAAGTTGAGGAAGAGACGGGTAAGGAGGAAGAATACAAACATGTCATAATCATACAGATGTATCGATAAGAGAAATGAGAAGGAGGGTGAGAAAGAAATTTATGTTGAAGATGAAAAAGGATAATAACTAATCTAATAAAATGATCTAGGTAAGAAAAGAAGCTGTAGAAAATGAAGAGTACCATTATGAAGAGGGAGAATATGTTGAGAGCAGAAAATACAATTATGAAAAAGAGTACAATGTGGAGAGATAGTCAATATGAGTAATCATACAATTGTATGACGAAAGGGAAAATGAGGAAGAGTAAGAATGTGATGATAAAAATCAAGAACATTTCGGGAAAAGAAAATAGGAAAAGAAACAGCATAAAGACGAAATTATGTTTGAGAATGTCAAAGATATAGGTGAAAATGAAGATATGATAGCGAAAAAGTGGAAGAATGCTGTAATGAAGATGGGGAAATTATAGAACGGTAAAGGAGGGTGACTGAGATTAAGAATATAAAAAGTAAGGAATCATGATTAGTCATGTATGTATGTATGTATGTATGTATGTATGTATGTATGTATGTATGTATGTATGTATGTATGTATGTATGTATGTATGTATGTATGTATGTATTCACAATGCAATGGGTATATACCCGGTGGCAGTGGTAACTAATTACACTCAATAATGACAATAATAAACTTATTAATTAAAAAACAATTAATAATAATACTAATAATTAATACTAATAACAACAACAACAACAACACCACCACCACCACCACCACCACCACCACCACCAACAACAACAACAACAACAACAACAACAACAACAACAACAACAACAACAACAACAGGGAATATACTAAATTAAATGAAACGATCACTTAAAATAACATTTGAAATATTCTAATTTGTATCTTAAAACTAAGATCGAACTAAAACCCACGAGTATATGTTCATATCTGCACAAGTACCTTTCAACATTACACTCATTTCGCTGTCAACTCACTCACTGCAATGGAACTACGACACATTTCACTGAGTCTATCCTGATTTCACTAACACTTCAAAAACATTTCACTGTTCAAATTCTTTGCACTGCCACTATAAACTATAAAGCTTCACTGACAGGAACACGTTTCACTTACACAGCACACTTCACTGACACGACATACTTCTTCACTGATACAATACACTTCACTGACACAACATAATTCTTCACTGATACAACACTTCAATAACAACATATCATTTACACCCTTTAAATACTGTGTATAATCATAGAATGATAACTATGAATAAAAGGTAGCTGATTAAAATTTAATATAATGGAGAAGATGAGGAACAATAGGGTCATGATATGAATAATTAAACAATAATAATGAAAAAGATTAAGATGAACAAGAATATGACAAAACAGAAGCTAAAAGAAGAAAAATTATACAGAGTATGAAGGTGAGAAAGAAGATTGACATGGAGAGAAATGAGGCTGCGAAGGAGATGATATCATTTATGGTACGGACTATTGTCCGTTACTCAGGAGAAGACGAGCGGAAAGAATGTGACCTTCTTGACTATCGCTGCTGATTATTATAAACATCGCTCAGATAAGCATCCCAGTAGCCAGGTTATTACTCGTGCAGGAAACATGAGTAACAATGCGAATGGAAATTAAAGCTAAGTTGAACAGAAGGAGACCTAATGTTTCCGCTTACTACAGTACAAATATTGCACGTGTTGTCGAACGTTATCTGTTCACATCCCTTCCTCCTCAGTCCGCTCTCGTCTTCTCCTGAGTCACCGATAGTAGATCATACCAGTGTACAAATCTAGCTTTCACACAATAAGTGTGCAGTCAATGCTGGGCTCTGACGTTCTGTCAACCCACTTGAGGTATGTGGATATAGGGGAATAACTGAGCAAGGATCTGGTACAGTTATTGGGTAGGTCAGTCGATAGAGCATTGGCGCGCTCAGCCAAAGGTCCCGGGTTCGATATCCGCCCCTGGAACAATTTTTCCCTTGGAATTATTCAATATTAGTCCAAACCATGTTTATAAGATTTTACTAACGTTTCCAGCAACAGGGACCTTGTAACCGAACTTCAGAAAGATGGTTTTAAGTTCGATGCTACACTCAGTACACATATGAAGGCTTGTAACCACCAAATGGTACCTTTCCGGATAAGGGTTACAATATGAAAATTGTTCATATTGATCACCTCTGTAGCTTCTAGAATTTCGTAACAAAGTCATATAATCTCCCGGTATATCACCAATAAATGAGGAAGAGAATTTAGTAAGACCTCCATTGCATGAATTTCCTTAGTGTCGGGATGATTCAGTGTAATTCGTAATGCAGGTAAATTTAATGGAAGCGATAACACAAATTACTTGAACATTCTGCAACTCCCGTCACATATTGTCTCTCCGTGGGTGTTATGAAAAAAATTAATTAATATAATGTACTTTAATTTAATTGCGTCCCTGGATCTGCAATGTGGGTTCTTCGTCTTTTTCTATGCTGTTTTTTGTGTTTTGTAAAACCATGATGATGGAGGAAAGTAAATAACTCGGCGAAAAGTAACAAATGTCGAAAGGAGAGAAAAATTTAGAAATAGAAGGTAAAAGGTTAAAAACAGAAGAAAATATAAACAAATGAAAATAACTAAAAGGAAGGAAAGAAAAAAAGAATAAACAAAGATTAAAGAAAATGGCAATATCAAAGAAAGAGATAGATAAATAAATAAATAATAAATAAATAAATATATATATATAAATAAATAAATAATAAAAACATAATTAATAAATAAATTATAAATAAATAAATAAATAAATAAATAAATAAATAAATAAATAAATAAATAAATCTATACTAATAAAAAATCTGTAGCCGAAATGTTTCTGGTAATTTTCGATTTTCCAAAAATAATTGGTCCTAACATATATAATTAACCACCCTGAAACCGAAAATCGCTTTTTTGACATTCTTGTTTGTATTTCTGTCTGTCTGTCTGTCTGTCTGTCGTTCTGTTTGTCTGTTGTCTGGATGTTTGTTACCTTTTCACGCGATAATGGCTGAACCGATTTATATGAAAATTGGAATATAAATTAAGTTCGTTGTAACTTAGAATTTGGGCTATATGGTATTCAAAATATTTTATTTAAAAGGGGAGTAATAAGGAGGCTTGAATTAAATAAATCGAAATATCTCGCTAATTATTAATTTTCATGAAAAATTTTACATAACAAAAGTTTCTTTAAAAATAATTTCCGATAATTTTTATCCCTTGAAAAATTTTGATAGGACTGATATTTAATGAGATAAAAGAATTTCAAAATTACAATAACAACGCCATCTAAGGCGGTGTAATGGAATAATAAACAAATGACTTCGTCTATAAGGGACCTTGGACAACAACAATCGAAAGTTATGAAACATAGCCTGCAGATAATGTTTCTTTGTTTGTATGAAGTAATATCGGAAGCTAAATTAACCGATTTGTATAATTAATTATTAATTCACCATTGGAAAGTGTACTTTCTGTAGATGGACATAATGCTATAATGTTATTACAGTAACTTGTGAGTGAATCGAGAACAGGTAAGATTAAAATATCTTCTTATGCACAGAAAACGTGATAGGCTATTCTGTACATTCGTTTCCTGTATTTCCTAAAATAATTTTTATGATCAAATGAATGCTCTCTGGATCAAAATGATCGCATTTTAATTTATTTAATACAATTTAAATTAAGTAACATAATGAACGATTTATCCTTCTATCATACACGAATGTTCCCTGGATCAAATGTCCTATTTTAATTATGTAATTACTTTATATTTATGTCTAACGGGTGCAGCGGAGCGCACGGGTACGGCTAGTAAATAAATACATAAATACAGTAGAGTCAAGATTATCCGGACTTTGTTTATCCTGTCTTTCGTGTTATCCGGATGGCTTTTTTTAAAATTATAGTAGTGTACGTATATACAGTACTGAACAATAACAAAGATTTTAAAAGTCAATTACATACTGTACCGTATTATGATTAAGAACTCGTTTATTATGTACATGTGGCTAACGTCTTCCTACATTACTGGGTTTGAACCTTTGCCCCTTTAAGAACTACAGGATATAAAACCATACAGCGTTCTCACCCTCCGTATGATCCGGACATTTTGAATATTAGAATAGAATGGAATAGAAAGTTTTATTTTCGCTGGAAGAGTAAGGCCATAAGGCCTTCTCTTCCACCCAACCTGCCTTAATCAATACAATACCTATTTAAATTAAGACATTTACACTACACTTAAAAGATTCTCCAGCAATATTCTTCAGTTAAGTTTTAACGACTAGTACATGTTTATTTAAATTTAGATAAACATATAAGATAAAGTAATAACTTAATTTACGATCTAATTTAATTCAATCAATTATAATTAAGTTGAGATAGGTAGTAAAATGATGAGAATTAATTTAATATGTTTACTAGAACTATGTTATAGGGAGAAAAAATATAAATCTAAAATATATTTATATAATGAGAATATTAATGTAATGAAATTTTGTCATTAGAGGTTTTGTATTCTATTTAGAGAAATTAATGGTAATAATAAAAATGGGCAGATGTTAGTTTTATTATAAGTAACAAATATTAATCAGTAATTAATCTGTTAAGTAAGAATTTATGTAATTTTGACCTAAATAAAGTTATTGTCCAACAACCCCTTACATCACTCGGAAACGAGTTCCAATTTAGACATTTTCTTATTCGGATTGCCCTCGGCCAGCATAATTCAGATAATAAACTGTTCCATACAACAATAGCACCCGTAGTTACATATGGACTAGAAATGATTTGGGACAAGTTATCAATCAGCGATATGGATAGAATCGAAAAAGTCAAGGCCAGATTTCTGAAGAGAGCACTTGGAGCAGGAAAATTAGTACCGAACAGATATATGTACTGACTTGCTAGAGAAACCTTCTTTATAGAGGATGGCCTTACCATCCAACGAATCCTACAACGAAGTTATCGCACGAAGGACGACAAAGCAGAGAGGAGTCGATAGTAATTTCTTCTGCACAGATGCCATGATATACAGGGATTGGACTAAACCGAACCAACCGCAGAGATATGCCATCGTTGGACTCGCAATACACGGATACCACCACAAAATGTGTCAAAACTCAAGATTCCACCAACCTGATGAGAAATGAGTGTTTAAATTCTGTGAAAAAAAAAAGTGTGAACTCTATCACTTCTCAGAGTTCAGAAATAGAATAGGATAGCTAACTGACCTCATCAAAGACAAAATATAAACAGTGCAGTGTGACAAACTTTAATGCTCCTTCGAGAGCACCTTTCTCTTATTATAATTCAGATAATCGAGACTCTCCTATAAATGAACGAACGAACGAACGAATGAATGAATACATGAATGAATCAATGAATTAATGAATCAATGAATGAATGATGAATGAGTGAATAAATAAATAAATAAATACATAAATAAATAAATAAATAAATAAATAAATGGAGATAATATAGATATGTAGAATAGAATGAAATTGTAAGTAATAACATGAGAAACCAAATTGTTTTGAAGTGCACGGAGTGAATGGAGAGAAAATGTGTCACATTTGCCACATTTAATTTTCTGTACTTTTGAAAACTTTATATCGACATCAATACGGCTAGAAAATTAAAAATGTTATTCCACACAAGTACGAGGGGCATCCAGAAAGTAAGTTTCCCGATTTTTTCCCCTTGAAAGTAAACGTAATTAGCCGTGTCAATTGCGCATGCGTAACAGATCTATGACGTATCATTCATATGCCAGCCGGACAGGTCCCGCCTGGTGCCAGTAGCGTGGCAGCAGTGGTTCGAAATGGAAGCTCTTATTCCTTCTCCCGCCGCATCGAGGTTCGGTCGGTGACAGTTCTTTAATGCACAAAGCATTGCCAGCTCTCATCGGCAGCTGTCAGGTCTAAGTACCGAACCCCCCCCCCCTCTCTCTCTCTCTCCCTCTCCCTCTCTCTCTCCCCCTCTTCCCCTCTCTCCCCCTCTCCTTCTCTCCCTCTCCCCTCTCTCCCTCTCCCCCTCTCGCCTTCTCCCTCCCTCCCTCTCTCTCTCTCTCTCTCATGAAATTCCTGTACTCCGATAAGCGTTTTGGCAACGACGAAGAGCTGAAGACGTCTGTCACACGCTGGTTCCATTTACAGGCGGCAGAGTTCTACGACAGAGGGATATAAAAGTTGATCCCACGATACGACAAGTGTCTCAATGCTGATGGTGGCTATGTTGGAAAATAGCTGAAACATTGCTGTACCTGTTGCCAATAAATGTTTTCCTAAAAGTGTGTGTTCTTTAAAAAAAATAGGGAAACTTACTTTCTGGATGCGCCTCGTAGAACGAAGACATAACAAGATATGTTGCTTAATCTGTTGGGTTGCAGGTAGTTGTTGGAACTATTCCTTGGGCAGTTACATTAGCAGTAAATAATTTTAGTATTTTTTTATTTGATAAGGATTTTGACAGACATTAAAATATTACACTTTATATAATCTTTGGAAAGCAAATTGTAGACATAAATTTTGGCCCGAATACGGTCTTTACATTTAAAATTTATAATTTTATATGCGTATAAGAAATTCCATTCTGAACAATACTCTAGCTTGTTAAAAAAAAAAAAAAAAAAAAAAACATTACTTTTCTTCTTCTAATTGAACATTTTAAACTCATTCATTTTATCAACCTATACGCTAGAGCATAATTTTCGCTTTATACAGGAAGTGATTTTGTATCATCACCTTCGCTGTTACGTCTCGAAAGAAGCGCCTACACTGCGGAGGAGCATTGACCCGCATAACACAACTGCAGGAGAAGTTGCCGCATGTTCATGGCGGAGTAATCCAGTTAATCTTAAACTTTTCAAGGCAATAACTTTGGTGCGAAACTTCTTAAGATCTACGTCTAATTTTGCGATTTTATGATACAAGATGAGATCGAAGTGAATTGGCCTCAGACTCTTTTAGACGCCTTGGTTATAGCAAACGTAAAATCAGATTATGGGTAGCATGCACGATTGGACTGCAATTACAGATCCTTATGAACCATAGATGCTGGAGCCTTGCGTCATGTTGACAACAAGACCGTTTTGTAGATATTTCCACAATTGTGTTATTTCGAACTCGTTTATTTTATAGTAAATGGCATAATATACAGGGAGATAATCATATTATAAAAGATATTCTATAGTAATTTGGAGAGAATAAATATTTTGACTAATATTTTACAATTACTTTATATTAGGCCTACTATTATGTTGTTATTTTTGTTTTAGATGCTCACCAATATTACCTGTTAGACTTAACATAGTAGCAAGCTTAAAAGTAGAAAATAAGAGGGCAGAAACTTATAAGTTTGATTCTGTACCCACACACATATATGAAACCAAAGAAAAAATGAAAGAGTGATGGAACGGAGAAAAATTCTCTCCGGCGCCGGGATTTGAACCCGGGTTTTCAGCTCTACGTGCTGATGCTTTATCCACTAAGCTACGCCGGATACAACCCCGACGCCGGTTAGAATAGTGGCTTAGTGGATAAAGCATCAGCACGTAGAGCTGAAAACCCGGGTTCAAATCCCGACGCCGGAGAGAATTTTTCTCCGTTCCATCACTCTTTCATCATATGATGACGCAGAATATCTGCATGGTAATATCATATGTACTTCGGTACATCAAAATATATATGATATGCGTAATAAATCACTTTGTGATTTAAGACGGCGCCCATACCGTCGGATCTCGGCCAACCAGTCACTCATTCGAGTGCACCTCAACACATGTATGGACTTCGGTCCTGCGTTCATAGACATCTATGACGTAGTGGAGAGGGCGGCCACTAGAGGGAACCCAAGAGATGGAGCTTAATCTGAGACGATTCTAACCGGCGTCGGGGTTGTATCCGGCGTGGCTTAGTGGATAAAGCATCAGCACGTAGAGCTGAAAATCCGGGTTCAAATCCCGGCGCCGGAGAGAATTTTTCTCCGTTCCATCACTCTTTCATCATATGATGACGCAGAATATCTGCATGGTAATATCATATGTACTTCGGTACATCAAAATATATACAAAGAAAAAATGCTTTCATCGTAGACAATATGTCGATTTATTCAAATTCTCAAGCGCAGGAAATCAATACATATTAATTTCTAACGACAATAAAACTAAAAGTGGAATTTATGCAGAGTTACTGTAATATCACAAATGAGGCGTTTAGTTGTAAAATCAGATACATCACTAAAACATAATTTTTCAGTATGAAGAAAAAACGTATATCTCCTATAGGCCTACACCAGAAGGTAAACTGTTAATACTTTGGGGATACGTTTGTTATGGAATATTGTAATGTTCCATGACGTATGGCAGTGACATTATTGCATAATTAGTAGCTAACAGAGAAAATGTATTTGATGTATCTGGTTTTGAAAATTGTTCTGTGATCTATCTGGGTTTACAAATGAATGAAAGGACTTATATTGGTTTGAATAAAAAAACCATTCTGTTACATACAATGTATTATTTTAAACCCACTGTTTCATCACAAAAAATTAAATTGTTATTATTATTATTATTATTATTATTATTTGCACGTTAATATTCTAAATAAATAAATAAATTATTATTATTATTATCATTATTATCATTATTATTAATATTATTATTATTATTATTATTATTATTAGTATTATTATTATTATTATTATTATTATTATTATTATTAAACAACCAGATCGCCTATTTCACAGGCATGGTCACACATTTTCTTCTTCATTCTTAGAAGAAATCTGATTTTCATCCAAGCTTTCCAGTTGAGATTTGAACATTCCGTATTCAGTATGAGAGAAAAATATGAATAATAATTGTTAATTTCAATAATACAAATAGAGTATGTAATTTCAATATAGAAATAAAAATAGAATGACTTTTTCATAAAAATAACTTGTTAGGACCAAAAAACTAACTGGGTCTTTTTTGATCCGAACACTTATATTCAAAACGAACGCCACAGTAGGGTTAAATAAGACAGATATATTTAGGTTATTATTTATTTAATTTTCTATAAATGTTATTATGTAACCCATCGTTCCGTGCAAGCAGTGTTTATGTTCATTAGACGATCAACATAGTTGTATAATATTAAAACTCAAAGATCCGTGTCTGATTCTGAACTACAAGGTCAACACACATTCAGCAGTAAACAACGCTCCTTGAGTTTTGATGTTTCTGTATACTTCCATCTTCTGCCACTAGCAACGAAGCCTCAGTGTATACTCCGTGTTGCAGTCAACTTAACTCATCGGTCCCCAAGATGCCACACCTGGTGATTGCCTTCAAAATAGTTCCCTTGAGACTACACACACTTTTTCTAACGTTGCTGCCATTGCTGATAGCAGCTGTGAAACTCATCTTTTGAGACACTGTTTAATGCCTCGGTTACGGCCTTTTGGACGTATTCTGTTGTTTAAAAATGACCTCCTTTCACAATAAGAAATAAGAAGTCGTATGGAGCAAGGCCGGGTGAATATGCAGGCTGCGGCAGTGTAGAGATAGATGAGCAGCCACGTTTCTCCGTTTATCTCGCGTTATCATTCTGGCTGTTAATCGCCTATCAGTTCGTACAACTTCACGTATCCTGGCAATGTTGTCGTCTGTCCGTGCAGTTGTTGGTGTTCATCTTCAACGTTATCTCTATCCTCGGCGAACATTTTGTCATCGGAAATCTTGTGCTCTTGACATCACTTCATTTCCCAAAGCCTGCTGTAGATTTCCATACGTTTTCGTGGCATTTTCACCGAGTTTCACACAAGTGCGATATTATGCGATTCCATTGTATTGACAAGGAGCAAACACACAACTCCACTAATCAAGCAGTTACTTCACTTTACTTTTCTTGGTTATTTAATGACGCTGTATCAACTACGAGGTTATTTAGCGTCGATGAGATTGGTGATAGCGAGATGATATTTGGCGAGGTGAGGCCGAGGATACATCATAGATTACCTGAAATTTGTCTTATGGTTAGGGAAAACCTCGGAAAAAACCCAACCAGGTAATCAGCCCAAGCGGGAATCGAGCCCGCGCCCGAACGCAACTCCGGATCGGCAGGCAAGCGCCTTAGCCAACTGAGCTACGCAGGTGGCTAGTTACTTCACACTTACGGCTTGTACGGTGATGCCAGTTGGAATTCGGGTGGAGGGGGGACCAAGCTCAAACATATATGAGGCGTTCAGAGCTACAGTGGATTAAGTCCATGAGACGTAGTTTTGAGATAATAGGACTTAAAGCTAACTTGCTCTAGTGGATTATCTAATTTCACTAGCAATAATTTTATTGCTCCATTCTCAAATTCTAGATTTATAAAATATAAACGGTTGTGATGTTAAATGATGCAAAATTTGGTGACATGATTCACTATGGCTCAGAACTTACTCAGATTTACTTTACTTATCGTAGGCGTTATTATAGAATAGTTTTTATTTATAGTGCTAGGTTTATTGCATCTACTATTTATAGATTTACGTTTATTTTATTTTATTTCATTTACGTTTATTTTATTTTATTTCATGTAATGTAATTATTGTATATTATACAGGGTGTTTCAAAAATACGGGGCATAATTTCAGGTATGTATTTCCCACATGTAGACAATCAAAATAGTTCATTACAACATGTGTCCGGAAATGCTTCATTTCCGAGTTATGGCCTTCACAACATTGAAATTCACCGGAACGTTTTTCTTTCCGCAGGTCGTTGTCATTAGAGAAGATGTTCAAAATGTCCACCTCCTGCTTGAATGCAGACCTCACATCGATGTCTCATTGACCTGCGAACACGATCGCAAACTCCAGGAGTATTGCGTATGTCCTAAGAACATGCCACAATTCGATTCCGAAGGGATTCCAACAGTCTCCAGACAGTCGTATTAGGAACATTGACTTGCAACGCTACCCTTCGTGTGCTGATAGAAGGAGTCATGTTCACAGCCTCCAGAATCTCCTCCTGTACTTCTGGAGTTGTAGATCTTGGTCGTCCCCTTCCCAAACCAGGAGAGTTAAATTTTCCATACTCGCACAGACGGTAATGGAGACGTACAAATGTCTTCCGATCAGGACATTGTCGCTGTGGGTACCTCTCCTGGTACAAACGACGAGCCAGCGCAGCATTGCCGTCCGCCTTACCGTACATGAAGTGTATCTCTGCCAGCTCTTGATTTGAATACATGTCGCACAGTCTAACGCCTACACAACATTGAATGTAACCTTCGCCTCGGAATGAACTGTCAGAGTGCCCTCTTAATGTCTCCTTTGACGGCAACGACCTGCGGAGAGAAAAACGTTCCGGTGAATTTCAATGTTGTGAAGGCCATAACTCGGAAATAAAGCATTTCCGGACACATGTTGTAATGAACTATTTTGATTGTCTACATGTGTGAAATACATACCTGAAATTATGCCCCGTATTTTTGAAACACCCTGTATATCACTGCCACCGGGTGTATACCCAATTGTAGTGTTAATAAATACATACATACAGAACATCTTGAACAAATGATCTGAGGCAAAAGTGACTGGTGTCACCTACCGGCGAATGCTTGGAATTAAGGCTTGATCCAACTTCAGATAAACAGAAAATGAATTAAGCTCAATTTATGAAAATTTGTGACTTGATCCACTTTAGCTCTGAACGCCTCGGAGGCTACAGAGTTACCTCATCAGGTAGGAAAAAATCAGTATCATTACTTTATTGTTCGACCTCGCAGATTTACTTAAACTACTGCCTGTTCAGTTCAAAGTGTGTCATGGCTCGCTGTATGCCGTCACGTGGCTAGTAGATGAGCCTAGAGAATTCAATCTTCCTACACTTCCGCAGAGGTGTATTACTTATCTGCCAGAGAAGTTGGCTAGCAAGTACGGCGTTCATTCAGAAGAGTACTTACCGATACGTACGGTAACGCCGGTAGTGGCAGGAATGTGAACTGTTTCGAAACATGTACTGAGGTGAGTTTTTTCTTACTGTCGGGATATGGGGAGAGGGTTAAGACGATTACTTACGAATTTGTTGACATTAACTTCGACGGTTAACATGACACGGAGCATTTGATTTGCGTAATGTTGCCGTACGCAACCGATGATAACAAATACCCTGCGTACGACTTGGCCGCGCAAAACACAGTTCGAAAGAAGTTATGGTAGCACACAGACCGTACAGACCGCCATCTGTTGCTACGACGTTCAAGTTATACCGTACACGTTCTCAAGTTCAGATTGAACGCCTTGATTAATAGGCAACTTCTCTGACAACAAAGATTAAACTCGCTTCAAATCGGTGACTCATCAACAGTGATGTCATGACACACTTTGAAATGAACACCCAGTATACTGGGTGTTCAGTTCAAAATGTGTCATGGCTCGCTGTATGCCGTCATGTGGCTAGTTGATGAGCCTAGAGAATTCAATCTTCCTACATTTCCGCAGAGGTGTATAACCTAAGAGGCAGAGAATTTGCCTAGCAAGTACGGCGTTCATTCTGAAGAGTACGTACCGATACGTACGGTAACGCCGGTAGTGTGAACTGTTTGGAAATACGTACTGTCGGGATATGGGGAGAGGGTTAAGACGATTACTTACGTATTTGTTGACATTAACTTCGACGGTCAACATGGACACGGAGCATTTGATTTATGTTGTGGAATGTTACCTTACGCAACCGATGATAACAAATACCCTGCGTACGACTTGCCGGCGCAAAACACAGTTCGAAAGAGGTTATGGCAGCACACAGACCGTACAGACCGCCATCTGTTGCTACGACGTTCAAGTTATACCGTACACGTTCTCAAGTTCAGATTGAAGAACGCCTTAAATAATAGGCAACTTCTCTAACATATAAGCTGAAACTCGCTTCAAATCGGTGACCCAACAACAGTGACGTCATGACACACTTTGAAATGAACACCCAGTATATTTCTTTATAACAAGTGCAGCAAAGCGCACGGGTATGGATAATATAGTACGAGCATAAAATTATGCCTCCTGTGCTTTCAAGATTCAATTCGCTAGTTGAGCAACACGTCCTATGTTTGAGATGTTAAGCTGCCGATGGAAACTTATCGTCGCACGATTCTAAAAGACATTTAACTTTTCATTTTACGTGGCCGCTCGCCTCCCCGTGTCTCTGCTCAACAGTGTTTTGATCTCCCCTTGCCTTTGTCCGATATCCCCCGTAGCGGGTGGGGTCCGGCGCGGCAGGGAGGGGGCAGGGGGCCCCTCGGACCTTGTCAATATTTCACATCGCGTGCGAGAGTCCTATGTGGAAACTGTGTTATCGAAATAGACTTCTTCCTCCTCATACAAGCTGTCTGATATCCAGCCCGGACGGCGGGGCGCATTCCAATGTCAGTACTAGTCGGCAATTACAGTACGTCGTGGCTAGGCACCTCCCAAGCCTCATATCTTCATCATTAAATTCTGAAGGAAAGCCGATGAGCGATATTCTTCCCCTATTTATATATGCACAAATTCAGGAGAAAGAATTCATTCACCATGCGCAAAGACCGTACTACAGGTCCTCGATACTTTCGATGCTTGGGAGTGTCGAAAGTGATGGCTGCTTTTGGGAAAGAGAATCGATTGTTTTTCGATCCTTTTCAGTTTTGATGTGAAAAGTCTATGCTCGAAAATAAGAGAGAAAAACTGTAACGTTTTAACATGAAACCACAGTCTAGTATAGACAGTCACAAAGCTCAATACGTAGTAAATATGCATCCATAGATAGTTGCTAATCACTAGGATCGCCATTATCGCCTCATTACAGACAATGCGAAATAGTACCTGCCCAGTCTATTGTTCCTAGTACCCTCATAAACTCAAGCTTCGTGACTGTATATACTAGACTGTGATGAAAGGCTTACTCTGACATTACTCGTGATACCATGGAAACATAAGTGTAAGGCGCATTTCGAGTGTCGTGGTTTTCTTCGCGGTCCGTCTCGCTTCATTTTAAATTTAATGTCTCCAAGTTATCGAGTACCTTTGAAATGTTTCTCCTCTCATTCATTCATTCACTCACTCACTCACTCAGTCGCTCACTCGCTCACTCATTCATTCAGTCGCTCACTCACTCAGTCGTTCACTCACTCACTCACTCACTCAGTTATTCACTCACTCAGTCGCTCACTCACTCACTCATTCACTCAGTCGCTCACTCACTCAGTCGTTCACTCACTCACTCACTCACTCAGTTATTCACTCACTCAGTCGCTCACTCACTCACTCATTCACTCAGTCGTTCATCACTCACTCACACAGTTATTCACTCGCTCACTCAGTCGCTCACTCACTCATTCACTTAGTCGCTCACTCACTAACTCAGTTATTCACTCACTCAGTTATTCACTCACTCAGTCGCTCATTCACTCAGTCGCTCACTCACTCACTCACTCTCTCACTTAGTCGCTCACTCACTCAGTCGCTCACTCACTAACTCTGTTATTCACTCACTCAGTCGCTCACTCACTCAGTCGCTCACTCACTCACTCTCTCACTCAGTCGCTCACTCACTCAGTCGCTCACTCACTCATTCACTCTCTCACTCAGTCGCTCACTCACTCAGTCGCTCACTCAATCATTCACTTACTCACTCAGTCGCTCACTCACTCACTCGCTCACTCACTCACTCGCTCACTCACTCACTCTCTCAGTCGCTCACTCATTCAGTCGCTCTCTCACTCAGTCGCTCACACACTCAGTCGCTCACTCATTCAATCGCTCGCTCACTCAGTCATTCACTCACTCACTCAGTCGTTCACTCACTCAGTCGTTCACTCACTCACTTAGTTATTCATTCAATCGCTCGTTTGTTCATGCTTCTTCATTGGTTGGTTCGGTCTTCCATTCTTTCATCCCTTCGTTCTTTGGTTCGTTCGTTCATTCATTCGTCACTGAAATTGATATTTGTTGATGGTTTTCCGGCTTTCCGCATTGCAAAATTTACTTATGTCCCTTAAGTGGAACAGTGTGAACGAAGTGAGACAAATGACCTCTAGGCTAGGAGCTCACATAAAGGTTGAGTTCCAAGAGCCCTTGCAAGGACGCGATTGCCATCATGCACCTTTTAATTGATAATTCCTCCCCTCTACCACGTTTATTCATTAATTGGTGTATCCATCCCATCTGGAATAATATTTATTTAATTCTTACATCCATTCTTACATTGACTAGATATTACCTATCAAGAATAAAGACAGACTTTTCACACGATCCTAGGGATTTCATAAATTTAACATTCTGTCACGTATTTTTCAGATTAGAAACTTTTATAGTTCCTTGATTTAATTTATGTGCACTCGGGCAAAATGGAACTGGCCGGCGTCTGAGAGACTAAGTTTGAATCGGGTATTTCCGTGAGCGCTCGGGACAGCCAGGCTTTGTTCAAAAGATTGCGTATATTCTTCTAGTATTTATAATGGGGAACACAACTATTAATCACTAAAATCTTCCGAGAAAATAATTAATGTACGAGATTTAAAACAGACAGATCGTTCAGAGTGTTTAAACAGTCAATATTGTAACACAAACACTATATACTGTATAATAGGTTCTCAGGTGGAGTACCACCATTGCTCGTTACAATGCCATTCTTGCTGCAGTAGTACTCTTAGCGTAGTTGGTAGAGCGTTAGCTAAGTGTTAGTGAGGTTGCAAGTTCAGATCTTCGTGAAGATTTTGAACTTCTTCTTCTTTGCCTTTTAAATGCAGCAGTGAAAATATAACAGGATTTCGTGATTTTTTTTTTTACCCTTAGAATACCTTTCGCTTTATTATTTTTTTCGTGTTATTAGAAACTTTTGATGCTAAATGGTAGTAATACTAAAGACGACGATTAGGGGCTTTCATATTAAAATGTTGTGTTAATTATTTTATTAATCCCTGCTGCTTTGCACTCTATTGCCTAAGCAACATTCAGTAAATGTGTTGACGGTTAAATAAATAATTGGCAATAATTAATTTGCAAGTTGTGCTACAGGGAATATGATTATTATACTAATCTAAATCCGTGATCATCAGGGCCTAAACGTAGTAATTGTAAACAAGGAAAAATCATAATTCTGATGACAAACTATA
This sequence comes from Periplaneta americana, assembly GCF_040183065.1. Taxonomy (NCBI): domain Eukaryota; kingdom Metazoa; phylum Arthropoda; class Insecta; order Blattodea; family Blattidae; genus Periplaneta; species Periplaneta americana. Next base: position 167,648,555 of record NC_091128.1, read on the forward strand.
TCCTGATTTCCTGGAATTATAACCATAAATGTTCACCTATTTTGTAATTATCTGTTAGTAACATGAGGTAACATAAGCAAAATGATTTGACTATATTGCACTAAAACGAGTTGTAAAAAATAAAAGAAAGAACAGAACAAAAACTTCTCTATGGAGATGCGAAGCATGCTGTGGAGATAGCCCAAATCAGCGCCTTGTATTATGGAGTTAACTGAAGCTGCGAAGGGACTTAGAAAATTTTAACTGCTCAAGAGGCCGGTCAGTTTCATTTTGACCAAGTGTACAGTAGATCTATATCTTATAAGGGTTAATTTGCTTGAAGACTTGTATAAAATAACATATTCTGCCTATATAAAACGTTTCACGAACATTGCCGCAAAAATTTCATTGTATTCTGGAGAAGAAAAGTAGAAAATATAATGCGAGGAGAGAGAGACTTCAGAAGCAAAAGTTCATAAAATCCGGGAAATGAGACATAATTGAGTCAATTCAGAATATCGGAATGTCCCATATGGTAACTGATTTGCTCCACAAACACAGAGCTAAATGGAAGAGTCATGTAGAGTCGATCGCAAATAATAAATGGCCGAAGCCAGTTCTGTGATACTGATTGAAACGCTAAACAGCCATTCCGGGCAAACTGGGAATTCCAATGAAAACGTCTTTTTCAGAAACGTTCATTATTAGTGTAACATATAGATAAGACTCTAAATTTAAATATTATAATGTTTTATTTAAAAAGTAGGAGAAAATCCACAAACGATTAGGGAAAACACGGGAATTTTACTGGAAGCAAGTAAAGAGATAGGTTTGGAAGTAAATCCCGAAAAGACAAAGTATATGATTATGTCTCGTGATCAGAATATTGTACGAAATGGAGATATAAAAACTGGAAATTTATCTTTTGAAGAGGTGGAGAAGTTCAAATATCTGGGAGCAACAGTAACAAATATAAATGATACTCGGGAGGAAATTAAACACAGAATAAATATGGGAAATGCCTGTTATTATTCGGTTGAAAAACTTTTATCATCCAGTCTGCTGTCGAAAAATCTGGAAGTTAGAATTTATAAAACAGTTATATTACCGGTTGTTCTGCATGCTTGTGAAACTTGGACTCTCACTTTGAGAGAGGAACAGAGACTACGGGTGTTTGAGAATAAGATTCTTAGGAAAATATTTGGGGCTAAGATAGATGAAGTTACAGGAGAATGGAGAAAGTTACACAACACGGAACTGCACGCATTGTATTCTTCACCTGACATAATTAGGAACATAAAATCCAGACATTTGAGATGGGCAGGGCATGTAGCACGTATGGGCGAATCCAGAAATGTATATAGAGTGTTAGTTGGGAGGCCGGAGGGAAAAAGACCTTTAGGGAGGCCGAGACGTAGATGGGAAGATAATATTAAAATGGATTTGAGGGAGGTGGGATATGATGATAGAGAATGGATTAATCTTGCTCAGGATAGGGACCGATGGCGGGCTTATGTGAGGGCGGCAATGAACCTCCGGGTTCCTTAAAAGCCAGTAAGTAAGTAAGTATTTAAAAATGTATTTTACAAGTTTTATGAGCATTAAATCTAAGTGGTCGTGGCTGGGTAATAGGTACTTTTTTATTTCCTAAAATTGCAGTAGCACTTACTCATAGAGGGATCAGCTGTTAATGTATTTCTTTCAAGGAGCTATTGTTGGAGAAATATTTTGAGAGTCTGCACTGCTAATTGCAGAGCTCCATGATCAAGGAAGTTTTTACTCTGTACTATATTATTTCTACTGCTTATTTTCAATAATTTAGGTTAATAACAATTAGCATCTTACAGTTCAAGTGAATATTTTGACTTAGGAATGTCACAGCTGTTTTGAAACTGGAAAAATGAAGGACATTAACTCATCTGTAACATCCGTGACAAAATGTATGTAACATTCTTGACATGGAAGAAACAGCTATAAAATATTTATCAATTATGTTTTTGTGAACTAATTGGATGCTATGAGATTTACATAGTTTTCACATGGACACAATGAAAATGAATCTCTTTTTGCTTGAGGCAGTGACCTGAGTTTTACACTTTTTATTAAGGTGTGAAGTGAGTTCATGAATCTTTCTGCTCTCTCATCGGAAAGTGACAATGTGTCTAAATATTGGAAGGTTCGACTGCTGAAGGCTTCATCGTCTCATATTACATATTACCACCACCATATTTCTATACAACGGTATTTCATTTATAATTTTCTGTCAAAAGAGACAATAACCTCAAACGATATGCTGTGAAACAAACGAAAGAAGGTAAATCTCAAATGAATATCCGCGAAACAAACAACAAACAGTTGACTGTCTTGTATTGAGTTAACGATTGTTATCGAGTTTATTTATTTTTAGTTTTTGGATAATTTAACATCCAAATTTAGACATAGTTATATTTTTCCCGCAATCACGGCGTAGCTTTCGATTAAATGTCATACAACTTCACAGGTTTTATAGTTTTCTCAAAATTTCCATGCCAATTTCAGATTAAATATATAGATATTTTAGATCCACATTCATTTCTTCATATTTAAATAAGGTGGGTGCTCCTGTTATGGCCATGTTCCTGATATGGCCACCCCCCTATTGTGAGTTAGTTAACCAAAAAATCCGTTAAATTACAGCAGCATCCAGTGAAAGGGCATCCTGGTATGTCACTTGATCGTTTTCCATCCAGTCAGTTGAGCAATATGGCGTCAGTTGCCTGTTTTGCGGTTTTCATGTGACCTCTTCTTATTTTTCTCTGGTAAGTCTCCTTTGTTTTATGCATGTTTTTCGAAGACTTGTTTCATGAAAACCATAGTACTCCATTCAGTTTTTAATGTTATGTTGATTTGTGTTGTCGTTGATGGCGTATCTTTTACGAGTTGTTCATAATCAAACGATTTTCGTGAAAGCTTACCTGCTCCTGATATGGCCATATCAAATGCATCATGGCCATATCAAATTAATTTCACTTTTATTTTTTCACCTGACAAATTTACATGCCTTATAGCTGGGATTACGCAACAATTTTGTATTTTAAGAAAACAACGTAATTTTTTATGCAAAAACCTGCTTTGACTACACTTTTGAATTATAAAAAAGATTATTGTCATGTTTAATCATTTTACACCAAAATTATTTAATTTTAGCACAACTGCGCTATCAAACTGAAAACAATCGCGATTTGTAGAATATGGAACAAGGGTGGCCATATCATGTGCACATGTTCCTGGTATGGCCACTAGGTAGACTTTTGGAATTTGGGACTTTTTGTATAATTGAAGCTATTTTTATGGGAAAAGGAAATTGTTTTAAGAAAGTCCATTAAACTGAGAACGAGTAAGAAAAAAGTGGCTTACATTTTTTTTTTAATGGCGGCTAGAAAAATTCTCAAACTTTAGCATGGCCTATCAGGGACACCTACCTTACTAGGGACAATCAGTAAGTTTCCGGACTGCCCTGAATGTAGGCAAACACACAAGACAAAAGATACGGAGAAGTTATCTAGAACCAGGAAACGCCTGGAATCTATACTACATGCATCACTTCAATGGCAGAGAGGAAGACTAGCCATAAGACTTATGTAGAGATTTTGCAGGAAAAATCGCAATAGATCCTTGACATGTCTGCACAAAATCACATGTAGAAGCTCAGTTCTTAAAGACAATCTGACGCTGTTTGATAGACTGACTCAACAGGCATGGAAGCAATGATCTTCAGTGACACACACATGTATGTTTAACTGTACAATAAATAAGTGCATTTCGGAAATATATTGCTTGCATCTTGTACTCTATAACAATGCAAACTTTGAACGGCCTTCCAAATTATACATATGCCCAGCGCAATAATGTCTGCACAAACAAATACTATGTATTCATTAGCAAAAAATGAAGTAGTTATCATGTTGGCACATTTTACAGCTTATAGAGTTTTCCTGTGAATTTCATTAGCAAAATTGCACTAATTATTCAATACTGAACATTCTGATACATAAATTACGTACAGGGAATTTTTTTAAGAATCAAGCGAATTACTATTATATGCGGCAATATTGGTATTTTTGTGAAAGAAATAAGTTATTGTGAAATGCATTAAACGTGTAATAAAAATGTTGTGTTCGTTATATATATTTTTTATTTATTTAATCTGACAGGATTAAGGCCATAAGGCCTGCTCTTCCATCCTACCAGATAGCACATATAAATACAAAAAAGAAATACAAACACTGATGAAATTCTAATTAAAATTTTAAATTTATTTTCACTTTATTATAAAAAACGGTACTATCTAACATGTGATGTATTCGTATTAACTAGCTTTTATTGCAATACGAGTCTAGTTTGCTTCATTGTAAGCAACGCAGGCTGAGGACATCGTGTGTGGACATTGGAACTGGCTAGGCTTCCACCTGCAATTTTCCCCTACTTTGCCGCCCTACTTTGTTCACTGTTAGATCATGGGCTTACGACAGGAACTTCAATATAGCCCATTTATATCGTACCTAGTGCCACCGTGTTTGTAAAGCATAAGAAAGGGCGGAGAAGGCTGATTTTCTTTCTCTTCCGTTACACCTGCAAATTGTTACCTCACACCATTAATCAATATTTCGCGGTGATTTTATTATTATTATTATTATTGTTATATCAACATTATATTTATATTTATATTATTACTTGTGGCTTGTGCAGCAAATGCTGCAAACTAAGTTTATTAGATGTTCAAATAAACATTTTTCAGATTTATTTCCAATGAAGAATACCAGACATTTTGAAAGTTATTTGCTTCTATAATGATGAAACATACTCCCTTTGAATGGCCTTCTTTATGCCAAACACTTTTTTTTTAACCTATCCACCTTCAGTTTTTTAGATTCAACGCAAGTAACATCGTCAGAACGATCAGTGAGATTTTCATGTGGGAGTAAAGCAATAGCTATTTCAGGTCGTTGTGGATTCTAGGTGAAAGTTAAAAAAAAGTCAGGTTTGCTGTGCTTTCGAACAATAGACATAGCATCTTGGTATAGCTGCTGCATGTAGAGCTTGAAATGTAGAGGGTAAAATCATTTTATTCTGCTAAGAGATCTTGCTGAAATGATCGGGAGACTACATAATTTTGTAGGCTTCTTATTTTATCAGTAAGTAATACTTTTGGTCTTTCCTTACGAACTGTAATCTTTGCGCTCTCTCGATCCAATACTGAAGAGAACCACGCATATAAATATCTACACCACACCGCCATTAAGTAAATGAAAAGACCCAACCCCACTTGACTAATAACTATGAAAATATTTGATTTTTAATAACAATACAAAACTTACGTAAGATAATATTGTTATTAAAAATCAAATATTTTCATAGTTATTAATCAAGTGGGGTTCGGTCTTTTTCATTTACTTAATGGCGGTGTAAATTATATAAATGATCTAATTTAAGATATTCTCTACATCTACTTACCTAACCTCTAAACGTTTCACTTTCATATCATCAATATAGCATTAATATGTATAATAAATGAAAAATACCTAGTCATATCATGGTATTAACTATAATAATATTTCATTTCTAATGGTAATAATGTAATCAAACCACCTCATGTTTTGTAGATTTTGATATCCAATACACAGTTGTATTAAGAAAATTACACACCGCAAAATCAGACCTGTAAATTATTTTTAGTAAGTAATTAGCAATTGAATTTGAGCTCTAAATCCTGCAGGTCATGGCCTTCGTGTAATAGCCTATTGTTTATTGTAGTGTGTGTTTTGTTTTATACTGAAATGCAATTAGTTCTCAAAACTGACGAAAGATGGATTTTGGAAAATAGGAAAATTATGTAGGAAAACTAACGCTTCACTGAAAGTTACTATTTTTCTGAAAATCCTTGGATGCCAAGCTTCAAAATGACTGGTCATTCATTAAAATCCGTTCAGCCGTTTTCCCTTAATTTCAATTACAAGTTCAAATTATATATATATATATATTACTATCATTATTATTATTATTATTATTATTATTATTATTATTATTATTATTATTATTATTATTATTATTAGACAATGCAAAAATCTTGAGTCAAGGTGTTTAAATTCTTTAACGATATATTTCTGAAATATTCGTAACACCTAATCTTAATCCACTAAATTTATCACAAAAGCGAACAATTAATTATAATATTTAGTTTAAAGAAGAATTTTCATTTTACAACTAAATTAATTTATTATGAATTTAATATATTTAAAGTGGAACAAATTTATAAATATACATTATTAAAATTTATTATGTAAATAGAAATAAGTTTACGGTAAATTACATGCAAATAATCATGGCAAAAGACGAAATAATAAATAATTTGACATGAGTATAATCTGAATTTTTCACATCTGCTGGTCTGAAGCTTTGCATGAATTCTGGTCCGCGGTTGCGTGATTGAATGTTTGGCCAAACAAGATCGTGAACAACAAATGTTTCTTTTTTTTTTTTTGGTAAATCAAAGTTAATGGTTTAGGAAGCACTTATTTTATTATCGTTACTTATTGGAAAGTACACATTAGGGTACAATAATTTAAAATTATATTTAGTATTCAGTGGGTTTCAAAAGCATTCTTCTTCCATGTTCAGCTCAACACACCAAAAACTGAGGGTTACAAATATCCAATGCTCTAACTAAATTACACCCAAAACTTTAAAAAATGCAACCCACAGAAATATAATAAGAAAATTAAAATATGGTAACACCTAAAATTTGATGAAGAAAAATTGTATTTGTGTATAAATTAATTATATTATACTTGCATTTTCTAAGTTCGGAATAATTAAAAGAAACACACGCACGCACACACAGAGTGTCTCAGGAGGAATGCAAAATACTTCAGGATAATGTAGTTTGGGTTAACCTACATCGATTTAACCTGATATACCTATGTCCGAAGTCTAACGGTTGGGGAGAAATTAAGAGGAAAAAAATATTCTACACTTGACGCGTTTCGCAAGTTCTTTTGCACACGGCAGCGCCTGAGCGCCGCATCCTACATGTCATTAAATGCACGGTTAATTAGAAAATTGCGTTAGAAGTTTCAGCAGCCTGGCAACATCGCTCTAATACACACCTCTTTCTTCTCGTAATACAGATGTAAAGGTCAATGAACTCAGGTCTGACTCGGTGAACTATCTCCCATCTCCCTTTTTGGCTACAATGTTGCTAAATTTACACGAGGACCGTTCACGCTTTTGAAATATTTCAGAGGGATGAACGATTCTTTATTAAATTTTCCATCGGGTCAATCTTCATTTTCCTATGGCCACTTCCAGAGGACTCCTAACGAATATACACACGTTTATCATTGGGATTGTGGCGCTGGAAATCAATTTTGAACACTTTTATCACAGCCACGACACATTTCAATTTTTATTGTACAATATGAATGCAATTATCACTACAATGACACAATAATTCTTGCAGATAACACAGAAACAACTTACGAAACGTAATTAACAGAGTCGCAGTTTCACTTTACTTCCACTAGATGACTCTGACTTCCAGCAGACGACAGGCTATAGGTGTAGCAGGGATGCCAATATGGGCAAACGAAATGAAACTAATGTGAGGAATGTTACAATAGGTGTGTAGCACGTTACGTTAGGTTAGGTTAGGTTAGGTTTGGTTTTTAAGATTATATGAATGGTTACCACAGTTGGCGACACTGCAATCATTCTCCCACTCCACCTCAAATTACATCACAACGACGAAATATGGCCGCCTTCTTCATTCAAGCAGGACGGTTTTCCTATATAAGTAAGGAACCTATTTAAGGCGGGTTGGGTGGGACCACAGCTCTCGCAGTGATCATGTCGAGTTTCTACTAATCCACAATACAAAACTAAGATATTTGTGCGAGATCGTGCGTATTTGCTTGGTTTCCGCACAAAACCAATCCGCGGAAAGTCTAAAATTCCACATTCAGTATTCCCAACCTAACACACATAACAATTTCCCTCTTCTTACCGCTTAAGTGACATATTGATTTTACTGCTTTAGGCTTTTAACATATCATTTTTAGATACGTTCAATATAGTAATAATTATAAATTGGAAACTTACCACTGCAATTTCACCTAAATTGCACTGTTAATTATTGTTTTTAAATATTTGCTAAAATTAAGTAAACTCTACAACTCCACAAAAGTTACTGAATTCGTGACAGTAACATTAAGGAAGCCGTGAAAAAATCAACAAGATTCCAGACTCATCATAGACTGGGGGAAAAAAAGACAGACGTAGGCCTATATCACGGCCTACTGGAGTATAGTAAACACAGAAAACATTTTAAAGCAACAATGTTGAAGATAGATATTTTTGTTTTGCAAATTTGCCGTCATTGAACAGAAACCAAGATGGAGATTTCATTGCAACTAATTAGAAATTCCTCTTTCAGGTATGTAATAAACTATCTTCGCACAAAATAATGTACGATACACGAGCGGTATGTTTTCTTTCAATTCTCGGAAATTAAAAAACTCTACTACGTTTCGCTTTTTCAAACTCTTTCTCGAACATGAAAACTTGTAACGCATATTACTATTTCAGTGTTTCTTTTTAATTCTCTATACTGGCCATACCTAAAGGAAGATTCACCTTCTATCGTAATGGGCAAACATCTCGATTCTACTCCAAGTAGTTACTGGAGAAAAGGGTATTAAACATTTGGGAGGGGATTGTTTTATGAGAAATCTATGGACTTTCCACGAATATGGTACAACTTTTTGCTACATACAACATGAGCTATTCGCTCTGATAATCTGCAGAGCTATTTAACGTCCTCCCTGCACATGAAACATGAAGATATTTAACTATTTGCTGTTTATCCCAATACAAATAGACATTTAGCCTAAAATTGAGGCTTGATCACAAGGCACTACTTAAAAGATTTGGCAAAGCGGACTTTCGTGAGGAATGCCTCTTGTTGGTTGGCGCTGTAGTCAACACAGATCTGTTCTTCGTCGTGTTTATCTTGAAATCCAACAAAAGCGCTTCATGCTTCGCCATGCGTTGCGGGCCTGCCTATATAGCCCTCGTGTCGATGGGCTCACAAAAACAACGGCGGCAGTGTTTTCCTGGGGAGCTGACGCTCTTAGCGAGATCTGTAGCATCCGATTAAAGCAAAATTAGTTACAAAAAGGTAGAACGGAATTAATTCTCGTGTTGTTTTGTAATCCATTTCTATATAAAATGTTTCATTAATATCTTTTCCCTCATAAAAATCCTCTCTCGCGCTCTCTCTTTTTTATCTAACTAATTTTTCTGAAAATCTCTTCACTACATCCAGAGTATTAACTCCGTAGTATTAGGGATGGAGAGTATTTCATATTTCGAATATTTTCCCGCATTGAGGACCAGGGGGAAAGACTGGAGCTGCAGATTCATGTCTGTACGTAACAAAACATGAATTTGTACAGTTTATTACTATATATGCCAGGCTCCGCCAAGTCGAGTCAAGATCGCGAGAGGGCGTACAGGCCTACTTACGGCTTCCACTGCGGGCAGTACACTTGTACACTGCAGTCTATCAGTGGTGGAACCTATCGAGGTCGCTTGGGGGCACCGGTGCACTGCATTTTGCACCAGGAATATTTATGTGCTAAAAACATGAACCTTAGCAATGTAATGGATGTTGTTATGCGAACAATTAATTTCATAAGGTCTAAAGGACTCAATCACAGGGACTTCAGGGCACTGCTTAATGGTATTAACAGTATGGGGATTTACTCTACCATACCGAGGTAAGGTGGTTAAGTCGAAAAATTCTGGAACGTTTTCTCGCACTTAGAAATGAAACTGCCTTATTTATGCATGCACATGGGAAACCTGTTAGAAGCCTTGGACATGAAAGAATATATAAGAATAATGCAACAATTGTGCGAAGTTTCGAACGTAGATTTGAGGATATTAGAGATCTTGAACAACAATTTAAGATATTTGCAATATCTTTTTCAGTGAGTGTTCTGGATATTCCTGCTGAACTACAATTAGAAATATTTGATTTACAAAGCGATATTGAGCTAAAGGATAAGTATCAAAACAGAAAAAGTATTAACCATTTCTATACTTGTTTTCCACGAGAAAGATTTCCTAAACAGTACAATCTTGCTGCAAGAACGTTGTAAATATTTGGGACAACCTACGTATGCGAAACACTGTTTTGTTTAATGAAGTTTACAAAGTCACGTCACAGAAACAACTAAGTGATGAACAATTGAAAGCATGTTTGTGATTGGCTGGTACTAAAACAATAGCTCCGAGAATTAAATAGCTGCTTACTAACAGAAAACTGCAAAAATCGCAGCGGATCTCTGATGTTTAAGAAAAAGTACTATTATTAGAGAATTGTATTTGAATGACAACGTTTGTACTGTTGTTTTATTTTGTTAATTGAATTGTATAGCAATGAGAAGAAGACAAACAGTATATTAATCTGTATAAAAGTGTATATTTTGTTTTGTTTCATTATTGTGCAAACATGCAAAAATTTGTTTCGTATATAGTTAACTGTACAAAATTGTATAGAGTACTGTTTTTCAGTATAGTGCAATTAACAGTGAAAGCGTGCTTCAATTAAAAGCTGAAATTAATTTACATTCTTATCACAAATTTGGTTCACATACAAGTTCTTAGCTCCGCCACTGTGGAAGCAGCTACCCTTGCCCGCAGCCGTACGTCAGGACTTGAGGGCTTGTACGTACGCACGAGAGTGTAGTCACTTGACGGTCCCTGGTATATGCAGTACTTGTGGAATATCATTGTGTCTTTCCTTTGCTTAAGTATTAGCCCTAGTACTACCAAGATTGGACAAAAATTGCTCACTCATCCTTTTCATAGGCTAATTTTTTTTTTTTTTTGCAATAAGTGAAATATGACAGTTTACACCTTCCCTCTATTTGTCTACAACGTCACAAACTACAGGCCTAAGTGTACACCAGTGATCGCCAAAAGCTGTGTCGCGACACAATGCCCCTGTCTCCACTCAAGCGTAACCATGGCATCATACCCCCACCCTCTGTTTACAGCCATCACTTCGATATAAGTAAAGACATTTATCAGCAGCGGACGTACGCATGTAATGTTACAAGTGTGTAGTATAATATGTTTCGATGTCTTTTCGAAAACAGATAGTAAGTAAAAACTTAATTTTAAGGAGCATGGAAGGAAAAGTATTTTTGTGCAGATGGCAAAAATATGAGATACTTAATTTGTTGTAAAATTTTAAATGAAGTATAAAAGAACAATGCACGTTTTCATTATTTTTTCTTGTTACGAAGACTACCACGCCCTTACCTGTAACTTGAGTATGTCATTAATATACGAACAATAGAAAGTATCGGCTTCTATGTCTTAATCGGTGTAAAATACTTCAACATTTTTTTCGAAGTATGTAGTGTAATTTGAATATTTCATTAATAAACAAACAATAAAACGTTTTGGCTTCTATGTCTTAATCGGTGTAAAATGCTTCCACGTTTTTTTCGACGTATGTAGTATAATTTGAATATTTCATTAATAAACAAACAATAAAAATTTTGGCTTTATGTCCCAATCGGGGTAAAATACTTCGACGTTTTTTTGACGTATGTAGTGTAATTTACAACTTCGTGACCAGCCTGGTATGTTTTTATAATTTCAAATATTTGCTGATGTAAAGTACACGCTCTTTTTACGGTAAATAAGAAAATAAATTTATTTTATTTTATTTTATTAATGATACAAAAATAATGAATAGGAGGATAAAAAATTAACATGGAAAAAAGTGTGTGTAGTTAATAAGTAGAAGAATATTATATTTCTTTTGTTTCTTGGTCACAGTCCGTCTCTGCACTGTTATTCACTGCATTACCTGAGGAGATACCCACTCCACTCCTCTCCCTGAGATAGTGGTGTGCGGGTTGCATTTATATTACGTCACAATTTCGTGGTGTTTGGCAACCACTGGTGTACACGTTTGTTTTGTTTTAAATTTGAAATAACACACACCAATAATTATAGTATTTGTTGCTGGGCAGATTTTACCCACCCTTGGTATTTAATTTCAACTAAATTTTTTAAACATTTTCAAGTTTGATTTCTGTGACCTCTCCCCACTGTTGTAACTGTTTTCAATTCCGTTAAAGTTGTTGATTGTTTCAATTCTTCACTTTACCAGTTTTATACATCTTGATTACACAACTTTGACACTGTATCACTTCGGAATATGTATGATAAGACTTTCTTGTGTTACATTTTAACGTACCTTGTTAACATGTTGCGACCTATATTGGGTCATCTTCTGAACTGGTCGTTGTTCGTCTTGGAGCCTCTTGTTTCCTGTGAGGGTGCGTTCTTAGTGTAGAGTCAAAGAGTGTATGTGTTTAGAAATAGGCATTCGTGGTTAAAGTGTAATACAAGTCATTTAATACACAAATATAGGTCGGAACGGATAAAAGCCAAAAAACATCACACCACATACACTTTAACCACGAATGCCTATTTCAAAAGACATACACTCTTTGGCTCTACACTAAGAACGCACCCTCACAAGAAACAAGAGGCGCCAAGACCAACAACGACCAGTTCTGAAGATGACCCAAAATAGGTCGAAACATGTTAACAAGGTACGTTAAAATTTAACACAAGAAAGTCTTATCATTCATATTCCGAAGTTTACCAGTTTCTTGAAATGTGGAAGCTTGAGTGAGTAAATTGGTACTTTCTTTATTGGTGCTTATTTAAATCTAGTTATAGGGTAAACATTGGTAATTTCGTGATAATCTCATGAAAACTAATTTAAAATGGAAATATGTAAATATATCCTTATTCCGATTTTTTCATCTAAAAGACGATAACTTGCTGTACAAATCTGGAGACATAAGAGATTGGATACGTTCTTAAATATGTGCCAAAAACCACTTTTACAACTTAAGCTGAAAGGTTGGTTATTCCGTGATAACCTTGGTAATTTCGTGATATTGCATTGATAATTTCGTGAGAGGTAGAAGAATTGTGTAAAAATTCATTAAAGTCAAATGAAATTCTCATTTATTGTTACAAGACTTCAAACATAGTAATTCCGTCTAATATTCATAGCAAGAAAACATAGAAATACATATCAACACATAATAAGAATGAAATCAAAGTAAAAATTGAAATTGAAAAGGGATCTTCTTTGCCCTGAAAGGGTGAACACTTTTATTACGGACTTTACTATAGCCTATATTACTAGGGTAACTCCTAAAGTAATGCATAACGTTTGTTTAAAAATTATATTTTTATCCTACAGGTTTGCTATTTTCACAGAATGTAGATGCATCCTTAAGGAACAAAATATCACTTTTCCACATAATCCCCGTCCATTTCAACTGCCTTACGTAACCTAGGAACGAGGGCCTATAGACCAGCACGGTAAAAGTCTGGACCAACACGTCTGAGCCACTCTTTAGCAGCGTGCACAAGGGAGTCATCTCCTAACCTCGTTCCGAGAAGGGATCCTTCAGTTTACCAAAGAGATGGTAATCGCACTGTGCCAGTTCAGGGCTGTAAGGCTAATGTTTCAGTGTTGTCTATCCGAATTTTCTGATCTGGTCTGTGGTCTTGTGACTGACATATGGCTGTGCGTTGTCGTGCAATAGCAGAACATCCTGCTTCTCCCGATGTCGTCGAACACGACTCAGTCACTCAGTCAAACTAGAAGTTTCTTGAGATTTGCAACATTTTCTGATCTGGTCTGTGGTCTTGTGACTGACATATGGCTGTGCGTTGTCGTGCAATAGCAGAACATCCTTCTTCTCTCGATGTCGTCGAACACGACTCAGTCGAACTAGAAGTTTCTTGAGATTTGCAACATACCCGTCAGAATTAATGGTGGTTCCGTGTGGCATGATGTCCACAAGCAAGAGTCTTTCTGAATCGAAAAACACAGTAGCCATAACGTTTCCTGCCGAAGGTGTACTTTTGAATTTCTATTTCTTTGGTGAATTTGCATGATGCCATTCCATTGTCTGCCTCTGTCTCCGGTCCAAAATTGTGGAGCCATGTTCCATCTTCTGTTACAATTCTTGCAAGTAAGTCATCTATCACTTATCATTGACACTTAGCATGATAACAATTCCAACAGAAGCTACACTGAACCCATTGCGTCTCCGTTTTCTTTTTTGTTATCACATCTTGTCTTCAGATTTCTAAAATTCCTATTGTAATACATTTTATACTATTTTAAAAATTGTAACACTTAATGCTCAACAAAATTTCGCCTCAATCAGCTAAGATTTCTATCAGTAAAGCTAAGCCTATATGGCGACTACAGATGTATCTAAAATTCCAAAAACATTTCCTAAAATTTCATGAAGATACAATAAATCTTTGTACCAAATATCATTTGCTTACCTTTAGTAATAAGCCTGTAATGTAATTACAAACATCCACAAAATTTGTACGCCTGAGAAGTCGACGCAAACTTGCTCTCTCCAAACATAAAAGCTCACTGAAGCAGCTACAATAGTCACACAAAGCGTAGCTGTATGTTTCTGGAAACTGGACAACATATGCAATCCCTTGGCGGAAATTTGGATCTCGTAACACCATTGGTTAGTTCACAAAAGAGCAAAGAAAAAGTATCACGAGAAAACCACTGCCACGAAATTACCAATGTTTACCCTATTCAGAGATACAGAACATAAATGTGAATTGTTTTGTCTATAACAGTAGGCCTAATTTTTTGGGGTTAAAGTCAGATTATAGTACTATTGGTAACTGATTTACCAGCGGAAAGCGATTGGTGAAGGTGAATCAAGATCTATTTCAAGTTCTAGTTGCCAATAAGAAAATTGTTCACAATATCGCTAAAACCAATGTCAAAATTATGGACTTAATTAATTGAAAAAAACATTCTGATATTAAAACTGTGTGTGCTGGAGCATTTTGCTAAAAAATGATGTAGGATCACTGGAATTAAAAATTGGTGTTCATTTTTTAAAGTAATGTAAATATCTTTGGTAACAAAATTTAATTAAACGTATTGTAATTTTTAAAAAAGAAGGTAACTGTTTAATGATAACACAGTAATACAATAATAAAATTTTTTGTTACACTGAAAGTTATTTCAATTTAAGTATCTTCATAATGCTAGGGTTAAGTATAGCATTGCGCACTCTACGCAAATCGGCTTTCACACCGGCAAGATGACTGTGTTCGTCAGTACCATCTTTTAAAATCCCCAAGTTCATGAGATCACTTCCAGTTGTGAATCTCGTTGTACAAGGTTCTCTGTCCTCACATCTCCAGTATCGACGGGTTCTCTGCTCGTTGTACTTGTGAAAATGGTAGGAAAATGCATTCAGAACCAGCACAGGCTTATTTTTACTGGAGTAAATTATTTCACTCGTTATAATATTATACTTCATTTCAGTTCTATCAGAAATTTTGTTGCAATTTGAAAATAGTTTTTTCCGTTGCTAGGAAATGATTTTACTTCTACGCAGAAATTTTATTACATTTTGCAAATTGTTTTTTTCCGTTGCTAAGAAATGATTTTACTTCTACTCAGAAATTTTATTGTATTTTGCAAATTGTTTTTTTCCGTTGCTAGGAAATGATTGTACTTCTACTCAGAAATTTTATTGTATTTTGCAAATTGTTTTTTTCCGTTACTAGGAAATGATTTTACTTCTACTCAGAAATTTTATTGTATTTTGTAAATTGTTTTTTTCCGTTGCTAGAAAATGATTTTACTTCTACTCAGAAATTTTATTGTATTTTGCAAATTGTTTTTTTCCGTTACTAGGAAATGATTTTACTTCTACTCAGAAATTTTATTGTATTTTGTAAATTGTTTTTTTCCGTTGCTAGGAAATGATTTTACTTCTACTCAGAAATTTTATTGTATTTTGTAAATTGTTTTTTTCCGTTGCTAGGAAATGATTTTACTTCTACTCAGAAATTTTATTGTATTTTGCAAATTGTTTTTTTCCGTTGCTAGGAAATGATTTTACTTCTACTCAGAAATTTTGTTGCAATTTGCAAATAGTTTTTTCCGTTGCTAGGAAATGATTTTACTTCTACTCAGAAATTTTATTGTATTTTGTAAATTGTTCTTTCCGTTGCTAGGAAATGATTTTACTTCTACTCAGAAATTTTATTGTATTTTGTAAATTGTTTTTCCGTTGCTAGGAAATGATTTTACTTCTACTCAGAAATTTTGTTGCAATTTGCAAATAGTTTTTTCCGTTGCTAGGAAATGATTTTACTTCTACTCAGAAGTTTTATTACATTTTGCAAATAGTTTTTTTCCGTTGCTAGGAAATGGTTTTACTTCTACTCAGAAATTTTGTTGCAATTTGCAAATAGTTTTTTTCCGTTGCTAGGAAATGATTTTACTTCTAATCAGAAATTTTACTGCATTTTGGAAATGATTTTTCCGTTGCTAGGAAATGTAATTTAAATTAAATGTATTTCATAAGCAATGACCAAGCAACATGACAAAAAACATAAAGTGACCCAAGTGACCGAAGTCCTGTACCAAAAAATTCGTGGTACGGAAATGGCCTATTACCGAAAATGCTGTACCAAAAATTTCGTGGGACCGAAATGTCTTATTTTCCTAAATGGCCTAGTACCAAAAATGAAAATGAACTCATATTTTTATGTGTTAAAACACTGTTTTAGGAATTTATGTTTTAAGTATTAGAAACATGCTGTGTTGGGAATTTGTGTGATTTATAGAAAACACATTGTGTTAGCAACTCATGTTTGACAATTTAGAAACACATTATGTGTGAAATTTATGTCTGATGTATTTTTTAAGAACTGCATTAGGAATTTGTATGATGTATTAGAACACGATGTGTTGTAAATATATAATATGTTTTATTTATGCCTGTTAAATTACACTGTATTAACAATATACATAATACTGTGATGGGAATTCATGTGGTGTATTACAAACGTCTTATGTAAAGAACTTTATATGAACTTATTCAAACGTGCTATATTTCGACTTTATGCCTGGTATACATACTAGGTTCAAAAAGTTCCCGGAATTTGCTAGTATCATAGAAACAACGTACCTTAATCACTATTCTACAGCATTCCCTTCAAAATAGTTGCCTTCCGCAACAACACACTTTTGCCAACGCGTGTAGAGTTCCTGGAAGCAGGCCTGGAAGCCATTTTGTGAAACCCGTCTTAGTGCTCTCGTCGCGTTTGCGATAACCTCTTCAGCATTGAATCTCCGTCCTTTCAGATGACTTTTCAGATGGGGAAACAGAAAGTAATCAGGTGGTGAGAGATCAGGAGAGTATGGTGGGTGATCCAAAGCAGTTATGTTGTGCCTGGCAAGAAAATTCTTTACGATAATTGTGCGATGAGCAGGTGCATTGTCATGCATAAGGAACCAGTTGTTTTCTACCACACTTTTCTGGACGTTTCCTTCTCACTGCGTCACGGAGGCGACGGAGGATTTCTACGTACAATTCTTTCGTTACAGTACGACCTTCTGGAATGAACTCATGGTGGATGAGACCATGAGAGTCGAAGAAAACTTCCAACATAACTTTGCCTTTGGAAGTGTCCCTAGGAAATTGTTGCTTCCGAGGAGATGTTATCGATTTCCACTCAGATGACTGTCGTTTAGGGACTGGGTCGTACAAGTAGCACCAAGTTTCATCACCAGCAATAATTTTGCTCAAGAAATCACCGTCTTCATCAGCCATACTGATCATGTCCCCAGCAAGAGTCATTCTTGTTTCTTTCTGTTCTGCCGACAACATTTTCGGAACTAACTTCTGAGACACGTAATGCATGTTGAGATGCTTGTGAATAACATTGTGTACACTTCCGACTGATATTCCGACCTCTGCTGCTATCTCTTTTATGGTCTTACGTCGGTCGTCCCTCACAACATTATGCACACGCTGAGCGATTGCTTCATTTGTTGCAGTTGTTGGTCGGCCGCTGCGTACGTCATCTTTGATGCTATCGCGGCCACCAGAAAAGCGTTTATGCCAGGCATACACTTGAGTTGTTTTCATTGCTGCTTCGCCATATGCTTCTTCCAACAATCTTAATGTCTCTGCAGGAGTTTTGTGTAACAAAACACAGAACTTGATGTTTGTACGTTGCTCTGTGGACATAATTACAAAATGCGACGAACAAACAAAACACTATGATAAACAATTGCCTACAACTCAAAACCAACAATCGCCATTATCAACAAACTTTAAGGAAATGACATCATGAACGTTACCAACAAAACAAATGTATAATATCCCTTGTTATATATTAATACGAAAAATGGTAGTAAAATTCTGGGAACTTTTTGAACCCAGCAGTATTAGGAACACAGTATAGACCAATTAGAAATTTATACATGGTGTTTCAGAAGCACAATGTTTCATGAGTTTGTATCTGGTATATTAGAAACTCATTGCTTTAACCTCCTGAGTCCTGAAAGTATAGTATACTATACATCATACATGATTATGGTGCAGAGTCCCGAAGTACAGTATAATATACCTGCATTTGTGCCCTAACTGTAACCTGTAGAATTTTTTCAGCATTTTTCCTCCTGTCAGTAACTTTTATTGAAGTGTAGAATTACATTGAAACTTAAAAATAAAAGAACAAATATCTCAGAACTCAGGAGGTCATAAATTTATGCTTGGCGTATTAGAAACATACTGTATTATGAATTTATGTTAGACTTATTTGAATGGAAACAAATTGGGATCAGACAGGTTGTATTGCATTCAGCTTTTCCGTTGGTATCGCTTCAAAGTGGTGCTTGAGTATAAAGAAATTGGTTGTTGCAAGTTTATAACTTTATTTGGAGATATCTATCGCATGTCTACCAACAACCGTGCACTGCCCTGTGAGCTGTTGCTAGGCTACAGCCGGTCTCCCTTGCATGAATATTTCACTCCGTCGAGACCTCATGAGAAAGTATACCATTCTGCGCTGCCACTACTCAAAGCTCGTCCCTGGGGACACGAGTACCGCAAGGGAGCTAAACCAGTCCCTAGAAAATACTTCACTTCCATATAAAAGAGAGGGAGAGATGACAATTGTTTTCACTTTATGACGTGGATAGGAAATCAACGAGAGTAAGAGAAAATAGAATATTCTACAGGGAAACAAGCACATAGGTTCAACATTTGTAGGTTGCTGCTTGTTTGTATAACTTCGTACATTGGAACGATAATTTTATTTCAGTGTGCGTGATCGCTATTGTTTGCACTAAAATATATCCTATCAAACACTCAGGAGATTTAAGGAGAACATTACATAAATTTCAGTATCTAAATAGTAAATTCAAATAACCATTTTCGATTCCCGACATTATACAAAGTAAAGGCGGAACTTATTCTTTTATACGGGACCAAGCATTGAACATTATCGACTTTTCATGTATGGGATTTTTGAGAGCAGTTGTGGTATACACAGCGAATAGGGATTATAAAGAATGGACACTGAGCGAACTTTCCTGTGTTTTGTTTCTCTGTGTGCCGGCGTTTAGTTCCACTTTCAAGCGCTAGAGGTTAGTGTAATCGAGCATACGCTAAGATAATAATTGAGTATAGAGTTGAGACACAGGATCCAAACATCGCCTACCTTATTGCATAATCCAGTAACGCTTTGCTTCAAATAAATTCAAGTTAACAGCTTTTCCTTATTTCTTAGTGGCAAACTAGTTGTAATAATATTTTTTTTTATATTTCAGATATAATAAATTATATTATAAAATTAAGTATCGAATTCGTTTAATATTTGTATATAATATAAAATAGATATATATGCTTTTACTTGTCATAACAGTTTTGTTTTTCCATTTTCAGCGCTATCAAATCATTACATATTTTAATTGTTGTTGGGGTCAACGTCTCAACTCTCATTATAAAGGAACTCTAGAGTCTAGACATTACAGTTAATGATGGATTTATTATTTTATGGATCCAATTTACTTTAGTTGACTACATAATGTACCTAGATGTATTAATTATATGTGTAATATTTCCGCTGTGTCGACTGCTAGCTGGTGTGATGTCAGCGCCAACTCTAGGGAGAAAGCAGAATCTCACGCTCTAGCTGGCTTGAAGGTCATTGAAATCAGTCCGGCTACATCAAAGATACCGACGAGAAGTGTCCACACATTAGTTACCTATACGCTGGTATACATGTCAAAAGAACATGTAATAATGTTAACATTTCTTGTCCTATAGCAGAGCTCTTAAAATAGAGAGATACAACTATGTATTGTACAATAACTTTCATTTGTAATTTCTAATGTATTGTATCATACTTTTGTGAAATGGGGCCTTGGAAGTTTTAAACAATTGAAAGAGAAGACAGCAATTTCACATTGCCGAGGGGAGAGAGAGAAGTATTAATATTGCATTCTTTTAAAAGCCAACATTTTCACACAGAAAGCAAGAAGGGCTAGGGCACGACCGGACCTTCACATAAGGCGCAAATCAGTGTCACAATGCGGCGGCGAAAAGCTGCACAATGATAAAAACTGGCGGACAATGAGCGCCCAACTCTAACGAGGGGAATAAAGGCGCATTCATTCCAGTGAAACTACTTTTTGAAATTAATCAATCCACAGCCTCTCCCAAATTATTAACAAAACAGACTCACTCTTAACTACAAAACGAATGAAATTCCTGTAAAATGCCGGGTTTTTATTAAAAGTTCCATATGTACCCCGCAGTGCGTACTCTCCACTGGAACGCGCGGAGAATTGTCTAACCAAGTAGGCGACGAGTTCAACCCCCATCCCCTCAATAAAATAGCATCATATTTTATTTGTCACTTTAGGGATTAAATTACTTTCTAGCTGTAACCCCACCCTTCCCAACAGCAGTTTTAGGCTCACTTTACTATGGGCCTAAAAGACCCTGCATGTTTAATTGTACGCAAGCACAGTGTGTATATATTTTTTTTTCTACTGGGGTGAAGGAATTTAATCTAAATGTCATTTGAACAACATTAGGAGGGCTGCGGGGTTCTGTATTGCTGCTCTCAAGCGGCCAGGTACTCAAACATGCTCCTGTTGACTCGGCATCCAACCCGGCATAAAGCCAGTAATCCATGTTGGAAGCATGTTTAAACAGGTAAACTACAGCAGAGAACAGAGAAAATTGCGCACCTAACATCTCCCTTCCCTGCGTCATAAGCAAGAGCATTACTTTATTATTCTCATGATTCTGTAACATAAATATAATTCTCTTTGGGCTTTATGAATTAGAAAGAAATTATCTATATATATAATTTGATTTGAACTGGTAATGGAAATTACGGGAAAACGGCTGAAAGGATTTTAATAAATGGCTCCTCATTTTGAAGCTTGGAACCCAAAGTTTTTCGGAAAAGTAGTAGTTTTCAGTGAAATGTCAATTTTCCTACATAATTTTCCCATTTTCCAAAATCCATCTGTTGTCAGTTTTGAGAACTAATTTTATCGAATCACGGCCGACTTGATTGAATTTCAGAACAAAACACACACTACAATAAACAATAGGCTATTACACGAAGGCCATGACCTGCAGGATTGCCGACATATTTAGAGCTCAATTTAATTTGTTATTAAAAACTGATTCTGCAGTGTATAATAATTTTCTGAGTACCGCTGTGTATTGGATATTCAAATCTACGAAACTTGAGGTGGTTTGATGACGTTATTATCATTAGAAATGAAATATTATTATATTTAATATCATGATGCATCTATTTTTCATTAATTGTACATAATACTGATGCTATATTGATGACATGAAAGTGAAACGTTTTGAGGTTATGTAAGTAAATGTAGAGAATATATCTTAATTTAGATCATCATTTTTATAATTTACTGAGTGGCTGCTATATAAACTACAAAACTTAAGTAAGATAATAATATTGTTATTAAAAATCAAATATTGTTATACTTATTAGCCCAGTGGGGTTGGGTCTTTTTCATATACTTAATGGCGGTGTAGTGTAGATATTGATATGTGTCATTGTCTTCAGTATTGGCTCGACAGAGCGCAAAAATTACAGTTACTAAGGAAAGATAAAAAGGTATTACTAACTGATAAAATAAGAGGCCTAGAAAATTTTGTAGTCTCCAGATCATTTCAACAAAATCTCTTAGTAGGAGAAAATGATTTTACGCTCTACATTTCAAGTTCTACATGCAGCAGCTATACGAAAATGCTATTGTTCGAAAGCTTAGCAAACCTGACATTTTTTAACTTTTGCCTACAATCCACAATGATCTGAAATAGCTACTGCTATCGTCCTGACATTGATACTTGCGTTTTCGCGTTTAAACTCAAAAACTGAAATTGGATAGGTTCAAGAAAATGTATTTGGCCCTAAAAAAATCCATTCAGAGGGAGTATGTTTCATTATTATGGAAGCGAATAACTATCAAAAATACAAGTATTCTTCATTGATAATAAATCTGAAAAATTTTTATTTGAACGTCTAACGAACTTAGTTCGCAGCAGCATTTGCTGCACAAGCCACTAGTATTATCTAATCAACTCAAACCTTATTTCTTAATAAATATAAAATTACATAGACTATGAGAAATTATTGTGAATACATTATTATCACTGCAAAAACGGCTATATAAATTAATTAATCGCATATGAACATTTTACATGCAGTCCGGTATCAACAACGGTCACATATTACATCCAAGATAGGCCTATAACATTTTTAAAACATACTTGTTGCCAGCTCATTACTCACAGGGAAAATATCAAACTCAGCTTTAATTTCATCTACCCATCTAACGAGCTATCCATGTATGCATTCAGCCTGTCGATAAACATCCATTAATTTAAATATTCATATATCCGTTCAGTAATTTTCATATCCATTTCATCTAGGTGTTAATTCATCAATCCAACTTGAAATTCCTTCACTTATCCCCTCATCTTGGTATTCAATAATACCACAGTTTAGTATATACAGTTGCGAAGCTCAATACTTACTAAATATGCAAACATAGACAGTTGACATATGCATCCATAAATAGTTGCTAGCCACCAGGATTGCTACTATCGCCTCATCACAGACTCTTTCCCTAGCAGACGATAAAATGTATTGTACTTTTGATATCGTGTTCTTTTGAAAAATTAACATCTTCCTTCCACTATTGAAATACGAAATACATAAGGTTTATATATTATTTTCATAAAGTATATATTATATTTTATAAACTCACCTTCCTGGATCTTTCGGAAGGATAACTCTGACCTCTTTTTCTTAGAATTTATAGTGCAACAAACGTCTCCTTGTCCCATATTATTATTCAAATTATTGTATTTTAGCCATTTACAGTTATTACAACCGATAACGAACATTTCACAGTTTACACAACTTTTCACAACAATGCGAAATACGGCACAGTCAATGCCTTTTCGATCTAGACCAGGCCGTAATTCGGGTTTTCTATTTCAGTGTATGGAGCTCAGTGAATTATTATATTATATCTTTATTGCGTATCATAGCTAAGTTTTATTTAATGTAATGTGTCCATAAGTTCCCTTTACTTCCTGTTGCATAATATGTTGCAGAAATAATTACAAAACTGTGTTATTTTAATGTGAAGAGAATTTTACCTGTTAACATAATCTTTTCGCATCAACATTTTAAGTTTAGAATGGAAGCTATTTTGAGGTTTAATAAAAAGGAATTTATATTGTGATTTTAATATAGTATATCTACCTTCCTTGATAAAGACAGAAAATTTATCATACCACTCTTGTGAAATTAGTGTACGTACGATTGTTACTTCGTCTCTTAGGTAGTAGATAAATACAATAATTCAGTACTCAATTGTAGTATTAAAATACAGACAAATTGAATGTGCGGAGTATCATACATGACATTATGCTTAATTATAATGTATAATTGCGAATTTAGGAATATAAGATATAGTAAACATAACCTATAATATTTCCATATGAATGGCAGGGCATTGGAGACAACTAAAATTAGACAGAAAGGGGCAACTGGGACAGTAAACATAACCTATAATTTCAACATATCTAAATATTCGTGCGGTGCAACTGAAAATTATTGAATCGTGCATAAATGAATGTACAATAATTTCGCAATATTTAATCGAAATAAAGGCAGGCAGGTAGGTCTATTACACATACGAAGAACGTAATTTTCAGACCAGAAATAATATTACAGCTTAACTCGCATGGAATTATGTCTGAAGTGTCTCCTAATCATTGTTTTAAATTTTATTAATGCAATTTCACTACATTTTAGAGAAATATATGTTAATTTTTATGCATTCCAATTAATTTATATGGTTGAAACTCCGCCCTTCGTGATCGGGTTAAGCGAGTCACATGGTCTGCCTTACGGCTTGTGTTAGATCACGATGCCTGTGACACAGTCTATTGTTCCTAGTACACACAGCGCTCCAAGCGGCTAGCAACTATCGCGAGAAATGCAAAAAATCACCCCAAGCTTCGCGACTGTATATACTAGACTGTGATAATACCAACCAAGTATTAATTATTTAATTCTCCCATTAAACCCGCCAGTGAACGGGTCCTGAAAAGTTATAATAATAATAATAATAATAATAATAATAATAATAATAATAATAATAATAATAATGTTTTATTTTCGCTGGCAGAGTTAAGGCCATAAGGCCTTCTCTTCCACTCAACCAGCCTTAATCAATACAATACATAAATTTAAATTACAAATATTTTCACTACACTTAAAAGGTTCTCCAGCAATAATCTTCACTACACATTTATTTAAATTTAGATAAATCTATAAGGTAAAGTAGTAACTTAATTTATGAGCTAATTTAATTCAATGAATTATAATTAATTTAATATTTGAGATAGCTAGTAAAAATGATGAAAATTAATTTAATATAAGCTTACTAGGACTATGTTACAGGGAGAATATATATATTTCTATTTCTATAATGAGAATATTAATGTAATTGTCATTAGAGGTTTTGTAAATCTATTTAGAGAAATTAAAGATAATAATAATAAGAATGGACAGATGTTAGTTTCATTATAAGTAACAAATATTAATCAGCAATTCATCTGTTAAGTAAGAATTTATGTAATTTTGACCTAAATGAAGCTATTGTCCAACAACCCCTTATATCACTCGGAAGCGAGTTCCAATTTCTAGCAACTGAAACTGTATAGGATGAAGAATATAAAGATGTCTTGTGGTAGGGTATAATGAGTAAATTGTTATAATGAGATTTTGTACTTAGCTGATGATATGCGGATAAATTTTGAAAACGAGAAGCCAAATATATTGGGGTAGCAGTGCGCAGAGTTTGAAACAAGAGAACAAGGGAATGCAGAGCCTTAGCCAAGACAGAGTTTGGAAAGACGGGGAAACATGATCATACTTACGAATATTACAAATATAACGGACGCACGCATTATGCACACGTTGTAGCCTGTTGCTCAAATTTGCATTTAGGTTACTTAATATAATATCGCAGTAGTCAAAGTGTGGCATCACGAGTGTTTGTACAAGGATTAATTTTAATTTATCAGGAAGAAAGTTCTTCAGTCGCTTTAATGAGTGAATAATGGAAAATATTTTTTTGGAAGTGTGATTCACTTGTTCATTCCATTCCAGGTGACAATCCATATAAATACCAAGGTTCTTCACGGTCATACTGTATGGAATAGTAGTATTATTTACAATTATCGGTGGCAAATTTTGTTTGTCACACTTCGATCTTTGATGTTCTATTAAGATTGCCTGCGATTTACTTGCATTTAAATTAAGTCCGTGCGTTTTCGACCATATGGATATAGAATTCAAGTCATCATTAAACGTAAATGCATGCGTCGGGTCTACCAGACCCATTTTGTAAATATGAAAAAAAAATTTATTTGGGCCACATAATAATAGTTTTATTTTCCTACAACGTTGATTTCATAAATTTGCGAGTTCCACGATTTTCATAATTTATAATAGCCTATATTGAAATTAATCATAGCATTTTTTTTTTGTTATAAACACAGCAATTTCTAACATAAATTTGTAATTAAACAAGGAACTCAGAACGTGAGAAGCATAAACTGTTAAAAATCGCATTTGAATTTCATCACATGAAAATACAACTTACGCATCCATTTTGCAATCATTGCACAAGAATGGTGGATGTAATAATGCAGCTACTTTGCCTATTACATAGATGGCATGAGTATCTGGTTTTTTTGTCTTTGCAAAATGCATTGTCAGATATATCATCCTCAGAAATACTGCATATTCAACACATAATACTGAAAATCTTACCATACCGCTCGGATTGGTTATATCATAGAGCATGTTTAAACAATCACAAAATTTTCTACAACAATATGCCTATGATGTTAATACGTTAGACGAAAATTTCTAAAACAGTGTTTTTCTAAACCGTCAAACATGGGATGTTTCTATTTTGTGTATGATACGTGGAAAGGCCAATACAATGTTTCTAATACAGTAAGATTCAAATAACTCACTCGTAAGTGTATAATCAGTTCTGTTTTTGAAACGTCAAGGAAACTGATAATACCCATTTCCAATATCTCATACGTAAATTACAATGTTTTTCTAATATATCGGAGGTAATTTGAATTTGGTAAGTTCCGGATGTCAGACAGATTCATTTTACGTATTTGTACTATGTTAATTATAAATTATTATACAATGTGATTCTAACATATCGGATGTAAAATTTAATGCAGTATGATCCTGATATGTAAGATATACTGTAGATTTTCTTTTTCAATGTACTTCCAATATGTTGCACGTAACTTGTAATGCAGTGTGTCCGATAGTACAGCATATCAGACGAAAATTCTTATTTTATATGTTTCTAATATTTTGATTCTAAATTTTAATGTAGTGTGTTTCTGGTATATAAACTGTAAATTTTAATTAGTGTATTTCTGATAATGATGATAATAATAATAATAATAATAATAATAATAATAATAATAATAATAATGTTTTATTTTCGCTGGCAGAGTTAAGGCCATAAGGCCTTCTCTTCCACTCAACCAGCCTTAATCAAAACAATACATATTTAAATTACAAATATTTACACTACACTTAAAAGGTTCTCCAGGTATATTCTTCAGTTAAGTTTTAAAGACTAGTAGACTACATATTTAATTAAATTTAGATAAACCTATAAGGTAAAGTAGTAACTTAATTTATGAGCTAATTTAATTCAATCAATTATAATTAATTTAAGATTTGAGATAGTAAAATGATGAAAATTAATTTAATATAAGCTTACTAGGACTATGTTACAGGGAGAAAATTAATGTAATTGCCATTAGAGGTTTTGTAAATTTAGAGAAATTAATGATAATAATAGGAATGGACAGATGTTAGTTTCACTATAAGTAACAAATATTAATCAGCAATTAATCTGTTAAGTAAGAATTTATATAATTTTGACCTAAATGGAATTATTGTCCAACAACCGCTTACATCATTCGGAAGCGAGTTCCAATTTCTAGCAACTGAAACTGTATAAGATGAAGAATATAAAGCTGTCTTGTGGTAGGGTATAATGAGTAAATTGTTATGATGAGATCTTGTACTTAATTGATGATATGCAGATAAATTTTGAAAACGAGAAGCCAAATAGATTGGGGTAGCGGTACGCAGAATTTGAAATAAAAGAACAAGAGAATGCAGGGCTCGTCGATCGCGTAGCCTTAGCCAAGACAGAGTTTGGAAAGACGGGGAAACATGATCATACTTACGAATATTACAAATATAACGGACGCACGCATTATGCACACGTTGTAGCCTCCTGCTCAAATTTGCATTTAGGTTACTTAATATAATATCGCAGTAGTCAAAGTGTCAGTTGTAAATTTTAATGCAGTGTATTTCTGATATATCAGCAGCAAATTTTAATGCAGTGTGTTTATGATATGTTACTTATAAATTTTAATGGAGTGAGTTTCTGATATATCAGCAGTAAATTTTAATGCAGTGTGTTTATGATAGGTATACCAGTTGCATATAATTATAATGCAGTGAGTTTCTGATATATCAGGAGTAAATTTTAATGCAGTATGTTTCCGTTATACCAGTTGCATATAATTATAATGCAGTGAGTTTCTGATATATCAGGAGTAAATCTTAATGCAGTATGTTTCTGTTATACCAGTTGCAAATAATTACAATGCAGTGAGTTTCTGATACATCAGGAGTAAATTTTAATGCAGTATGTTTCTGTTATACCAGTTGCATATAATTATAATGCAGTGAGTTTCTGATATATCAGGAGTAAATTTTAATGCAGTATGTTTCCGTTATACCAGTTGCATATAATTATAATGCAGTGAGTTTCTGATATATCAGGAGTAAATTTTAATGCTGTATGTTTCTGTTATACCAGTTGCATATAATTATAATGCAGTGAGTTTCTGATATATCAGGAGTAAATCTTAATGCAGTATGTTTCTGTTATACCAGTTGCAAATAATTACAATGCAGTGAGTTTCTGATATATCAGGAGTAAATTTTAATGCAGTATGTTTCTGTTATACCAGTTGCAAATAATTATAATGCACTGAGTTTCTGATATATCAGGAGTAAATTTTAATGCAGTATGTTTCTGTTATACCAGTTGCATATAATTATAATGCAGTGAGTTTCTGATATATCAGGAGTAAATTTTAATGCAGTATGTTTCCGTTATACCAGTTGCATATAATTATAATGCAGTGAGTTTCTGATATATCAGGAGTAAATTTTAATGCAGTATGTTTCTGTTATACCAGTTGCATATAATTATAATGCAGTGAGTTTCTGATATATCAGGAGTAAATCTTAATGCAGTATGTTTCTGTTATACCAGTTGCAAATAATTACAATGCAGTGAGTTTCTGATATATCAGGAGTAAATTTTAATGCAGTATGTTTCTGTTATACCAGTTGCAAATAATTATAATGCAGTGAGTTTCTGATATATCAGGAGTAAATTTTAATGCAGTGTGTTTCTGTTATACCAGTCGCAAATAATTATAATGCAGTGAGTTTCTGATATATCAGGAGTAAATTTTAATGCAGTGTGTTTCTGTTATACCAGTTGCATATAATTATAATTCAGTGAGTTTCTGATATATCAGGAGTAAATTTTAATGCAGTGTGTTTCTGTTATACCAGTTGCAAATAATTATAATGCAGTGAGTTTCTGATATATCAGGAGTAAATTTTAATGCAGTATGTTTCTGTTATACCAGTTGCAAATAATTATAATTCAGTGAGTTTCTGATATATCAGGAGTAAATTTTAATGCAGTATGTTTCTGTTATACCAGTTGCAAATAATTATAATGCAGTGAGTTTCTGATATATCAGCAGTAAATTTTAATGCAGTGTGTTTGTGATATGTTAGTTGTAAATTTTAATGCAATATGTTTAGTAATTTATGAAAGAAAGTAAGTTTATTCATCTACCAGTATATAGCAAATACCATAACAATTTAAGAGTGTGATTCGATGCTAATCAAGTGACGTTAGAATAGCGTGAATTAAAACTTATTAACGTTGCTAAGCAAGGACATCAATTATTATTATTATTATTATTATTATTATTATTATTATTATTATTATTATTATTATTATTTCCGTTTTGTATTTCACATAACGAGAAAGTAAAGAAAACACTTTTATTAAGTTTCAAACGCAAACATAGCACGGACGCAGACATACAAAGAAACAAAGCAACACTAAATGGCGTCAAAAATGAATCGGCAACAGTGGTGCCATCTATGTCACGGGGAGTGTTCCATTCAGTCCGTTGAGATGAAATGCGCGTCCCGTGATTATCTGTGTGTAGAGCTAAGCAGTTTGCCTTCAGTACCGCAGGATACATGTAGTTGAACAGGAAACCATAAAGCTTGCAGTAATTGCTCGTATGTGTTGGTCTGGGCCGGTGGTTAGAGCTGCAAGGCGGTTAATTGATGTAGGTTTAAAGGAAAAGCAAGTCAAGCACCCACATAATAAGACAATGGCTACAACACAGGAAGAGAAATGAGCATCGCGACGCGCTGCAACTGCGACATCTATCTCCGAGCGTGAAAACTAAAGCGCTTTAAATCCTACTGCTACATCAGTTTGATGATTTATAAACAGCACGACGTAAATTTTGAATACTATCTCATTATACAGAGTGAACAATAAGTACGGGATATTTCTAATAACTTTATAATGTGAATGTTTCTTAAAAGTATTAAATACTACATTTATTTTAGAAGCTTTAGTCATCCAGTCTACTCTCAGTCCATATATCCACATATTCGTCAATCCACATATCCATCCGTCAATCCATATGTCCATCTGTCAACCCTCATAAAGGGTGCGTCAGAAAGAACGGATGGATTTCAAACTATCGATACGCAACGAGGAGAGAGATATAGTGAGGGGGACCACGACTGTTGGGTCAGCCATAGAATGCAGTTTCAGTTGACAATATGGTGTTGGTCTGGTGTACAACGTGCTTTCATCGTAGAGACATTTTTGAAAAATGAAGAGTCTGTGATCGCCACTCAGGACTCATTTCGACATCGGATGTCACGCTAGGATTCCAACTCGGAATACAATTTTTGCTGTGGGTGGCTTCATTTCGTATCACAGGTTCAACATTAAAGAAGAAATCACCTGGACGAAATTCTATTGCACTGAGATTGTCCGAGGCTACGGTAAGATCTCGCGCCCTGCGACTTCTTTCTTTGGGACCATTTGAAGGCGTAAGTTTGTAAACATCGATCACATACACTGGACGAACTGAAGACAGCGATTCGTGAAGAAATCGTGGCAATTGCACCAGCTATGACTGTGAAAGTGATGGCGAACATCAGAAAACGCCTCGATGCCTGTATTGAAAGCCAAGGACATCATATGGATAATGTTGTTTTCATAAATAAACTGCATGTATTGGTGAATATGTTGATAACAATAAATTTTTGATTTGATGAATCTTTACAATTTTCTTGCCATGTGAAATCCATCCGTTCTTTCTGATGCACCCTGTATATCCATCAGTCAATCCATATATCCATCAGTCAATCCATATATCCATCAGTCAATCCATATATCCATCCATCAATCCATATGTCCATCTGTCAATCCACATATGAAGAGTCCACTGCAAGAATGATGCATGTCACTTTCTTGTCGAAAATGAACCAAGACTGCCAATGCATAGCTTAAGACATATAGAATGTACATACAGAGTTATATGGCATTAACACTGATAGTCATTGTCCAGTAATGACCGGAAAATCACAGTTAAGCTTTGAGAGCTAAGCATTTCAAACTTCCAATTGCTTCTCCTGCAAAATGTATTCCAAATGACATCCATCATTCTTGCAGTGGACTCTTCATATCTATCCGTCAAGCCATATATCCATATATCCATCCGTCAATCCATATATCCATCTGTTAATCCAGATGCCCATTCGTCAATTCATATATTCATCCGTCAATCCATATATCCATATCTAACATTCCATCCATATGTCCATTATTCCATCCAGCCATATATCCATCCATCTATTCATCCATCCCACAATCCCTCAATCACTCCATATATCCATTCATTAATCCATCCATATATCCATCCATTCGTCAATCATTCCATATATCCATCCACCAAATCATCCATATGTCCATGAATAGGTACATCCATATATCCATCCATCCATCAACCTACAATCCGTCAATCATTCCACATATCCATCCATCCATCCTAAAATCCGTCAATCATTCCATATGTCTAACCATCAATCCATCCATATGTCCATCAATCCATCCTACAATCCATCAATCATTGCATATATATCCATTCATCCATTCATATATCCATCAATCCATGCAAATATCCATCTGTCAATCCATCCATATATCCATCAATCTACCCACCTACATATATATCCATCCATCTACCCACCCACCTATTTGTCAAGATATAAGTGTTAATAAATGATTTGTTTGTATATATTTTCTATGTTAGAGAACTTTCTTTTCTGAAGATACTGTAAAAATTATTTTCTCCTAGATCCGTCTATGCGAAGGAAAACACATTAAGAATAGACATTATACTTCGCATAAACCACTATTTTAAGTTTCAAATTTGAAGGAGTTCGGGGTAGTCGAAAATAAGTGTAATTACAACCGTAAAATATTAATAGTTACTGTACCATTTGGAGGGTCGATTATACATACGGATATTGGTATTTTTTGTTTCCAAAAGTGTGCATTTGGCTCAGGCAATGTAGTAGCTATTGGCTTCATATTTTTTGTATTGATAAATAACCCCACCAGGAACAAAATAATGAATTACGAACTTACACGACAGATAATTAATGTCATCAGATGTCATAAGCGAACAAAAAAATGTTAATTTAAAAAATTGAAAATATAACAATGTAAATATGTTGTTATGCTCCGTGGGATCTCATCATTACAAGGCTTAATGGACATATAATTATTTCATTATCTGGTTGTTGAAGTCTGTATACTCATGGTTCAATGTTTTTTTTTAGAGATATTTGTACCTATATTACATTTCTTGTGTATTTATAATTTGAATATTATCAATTTTCTTTTATTCGTATTAATGCCTCAATTTAATTATTTTAAATACGTTTTATCTTCTGCTTGTAATACATTTTACAAGTTTGGTACATTAATATGCACGTATATGTTACCCACAATTCAAATTATAAAGGCTTGCACATTACTGCGTTTAACATTCAGATCGTCTTATGTTTTCTATGTCAGAAAACAATTAAGGATGCTGTAAGTTACTAAGTGCTACCACACAGCAGAATCAATATAACAGTTAACTAGAAATTAAACGACGAAGTCTTGGAAGGAGTTGACACTTCGGTTATGTAGCCTACAACTGTTGAACAAAATGGAGATTCAGTATTAGATATTGATAAGATGATAAACAAAGCAGAGCATCGAAATGCCCCATTCCGTTTGAAAGACGACACATCTGTCAAAAGAAATTGAAGCAGTGGCGGCTCCTGCATATTTCTTAAGAGGAGGAAAGAAGTTAACAGCACAAAATGAATGCAACATGCTACAAATTAGCCTACATGCATGCATGTAAGACCAGATAGTGTTGGGGCTGGCCTTCCGTTCTGTATAGCGTTAATCTGTTCTTGTAAACTGAGTTTCCTAAATTGTCCAAAATATATTATGTTTTCACTTCCATTCATTGTTGAATAATTGCGCAAATTAACAATTACAAGGAAATTCATAACCTTGTAGCATTTTTCGAGCACACTACAGCATCACACGTGTTGGAAGAGACTAGCTATTAACTCGTAACCGGAACCGTTTTACGGAAATGGAAATGGGAATGGGAAATAATCTGAGGAAAGCGAGAACACTGCACCCACCCACGTGGTCTGTGTTGCCACATGTACATTTTACAAGTTCAGTATCACATGCTTTTGAAGAATGTCAGTTCTTGTAAAGTCATACTATCATTGTTGTTCAAAGCTGCCGGTGGCCGATTAATTTTTTATGTTAAAAATGATGTAGTTTGGAGTACCTACTTTCAGTTTCAAATATATTTGTACAAAACTGACAACTTGGCTGTTGCCCTGTCTAGTAAACAATGAATAGAAGTGAATTTCAGAGGCCAACTACGTAAAATTAATTCCTCTTTGTTTTACATAAACCCGACTTTAACTTTCAAATATCCACGAAAGTTTCAAACCATGAATAGTAGATTATATAAAGTGCAATGAATAATATTTTTTATTTATAACTTTAAAAAAAGTTTACATGGTGTCTTTCATAGCGTTGCATTAAAACTGTTTTTGTTGTGTCTCCTCTTAGATGTGTTATAGTCTGGTTAGATCGTTAGGTGGCAGCGGTAGCGAGCTTGCTGCAAGACCAGTCGGTTTCTATTTCCCGCCCATGCGCTGATTCAGAGGAGGATCTCCTCCCTTTCCGTTTATTTACCTGCTTTAAAACTCTGCTTCTTTCTCTGGCCGCTAGTGCGCTGTTGTCTGTTTGTTAACTGCAGTAGAGGAGGAATGGAGTGCCTTTCCTCCACACAGACAATCTCGCATCTTTCTCACAGTTTTCTACAGCACATGAGCGCGCTTCGTTTAAAACTCGATCAACCGAGTTTTTCTTACAGCTGTGAACTTAAAAATTATCGAATCTTCCTCGAATTTCAAGGCACATATTTTATTTGGTATTTATTTTCAAAAGAAGAAAATGTGAGGAGGACGTTCCTCCCTTCCCTCCCCCGAGGAGCCGCCAGTGAATTGAAGAAATAAATACACTAATAAAGTTATGAACAGTTATTAAAGATTGAAAGAAGCTTGTATGAGTGGAAGTGCGAAATAAACAAATAATTAAGAAGTGAATAATGAAATAAAGATATAAGAAAAAGAAATACGAATACAGCAAAGCAAAACAAAAAAAAAAACACAAAATTGTGATACAACAGTAATGACAGGGTTTTAACTTGCTTCCGACTCTATGAGTGTGGTCCATAGATGTCGCTAGTTCTGAGAAATGTAGACCACGTAATTCGCCAGAGACTATCCAGAGTGCACCACAGACGATGGGTCTAGGTTTCACTCGTAATTAACGAATGGACAATGGCGATGAAGAATAATTGTTTAGATTTCGCTGGGGAAATGGTGTACCCGGAGAAAGCTCCTGCAATTGAAATTGAAGTAAAATGTGGAATAATAATAATAACAAAGCAACAAATGAAATAATGAATAAATTACTGAAAGAAAGAAAGAAAGAAAGAAAGAAAGAAAGAAAGAAAGATATATTTGATATTTATTCATTTGTTCTGTTCTTTATTTCCGATTATTTATTTAGTTATTTATTTATTTCCGATTATTTATTTACTATGTATTATTAATTAATTATTTATTTAATTATTTTAATTATTTTACTTTTTTACTTTTTTATTTATTTATTTATTTATTTCCTGATTTATTTGTTTAATTATTTCGTTATTTATTTATGTCCTTACTTATTCATTCATTTATTTACTTAAATATTTATTTATTGACTTATTTATTTACTTATATTTGTCGATTTACGTATTAATGTAATTATCTACTCACTTATTTATTTATTTATTTATTTA